>NW_026047428.1:0-2500 GCF_023864345.2 Schistocerca serialis cubense
TAACCCACGTTGTGCCTTAACCTAACCCACGTTGTTGCCTTAACCTAACCCACGTTGTGCCTTAACCTAACCCATGTTGTGCCTTAACCTAACCCATGTTGTGCCTTAACCTAACCCATGTTGTGCCTTAACCTAACCCATGTTGTGCCTTAACCTAACCCATGTGTGCCTTAACCTAACCCATGGTGTGCCTTAACCTAACCCATGGTGTGCCTTAACCTAACCCATGGTGTGCCTTAACCTAACCCATGTTGTGCCTTAACCTAACCCATGTTGTGCCTTAACCTAACCCATGTTGTGCCTTAACCTAACCCATGTTGTGCCTTAACCTAACCCATGTTGTGCCTTAACCTAACCCATGTTGTGCCTTAACCTAACCACATGTTGTGCCTTAACCTAACCATGTTGTGCCTTAACCTAACCCATGTTGTGCCTTAACCTTAACCTAACCCATGTTGTGCCTTAACCTAACCCATGTTGTGCCTTAACCTAACCCATGTTGTGCCTTAACCTAACCCATGTTGTGCCTTAACCTAACCCATGTTGTGCCTTAACCTAACCCATGTTGTGCCTTAACCTAACCCATGTTGTGCCTTAACCTAACCCATGTTGTGCCTTAACCTAACCCATGTTGTGCCTTAACCTAACCCATGTTGTGCCTTAACCTAACCCATGTTGTGCCTTAACCTAACCCATGTTGTGCCTTAACCTAACCCATGTTGTGCCTTAACCTAACCCATGTTGTGCCTTAACCTAACCCATGTTGTGCTTAACCTAACCCCATGTTGTGCCTTAACCTAACCCATGTTGTGCCTTAACCTAACCCATGTTGTGCCTTAACCTAACCCATGTTGTGCCTTAACCTAACCATGTTGTGCCTTAACCTAACCCATGTTGTGCCTTACCTAACCCATGTTGTGCTTAACCTAACCCATGTTGTGCCTTAACCTAACCCATGTTGTGCCTTAACCTAACCATGTTGTGCCTTAACCTAACCCATGTTGTGCCTTAACCTTAACCCATGTTGTGCCTTAACCTAACCCATGTTGTGCCTTAACCTAACCCATGTTGTGCCTTAACTAACCCATGTTGTGCCTTAACTAACCCATGTTGTGCCTTAACGTAACCCATGTTGTGCCTTAACCTAACCTATAATGTGCCTTAACCTAACCTAAAGTGCGCCGTAACCTAAACTATATTGCGCCTTAACCTGACGCACGTTGTCGCTGAACCTGCTCTGTAATTGTTATGCAACCCGTTAAAGTAGTGTAGTGTTGCCTAACCGCAACCTCGCAATATAGTTCGCTACTCGCACTGCCCGGTCCCCTGTGTATCGCGTCATGTTAAACACCTTGCAGGTGTTGCTGACTTTCCACATGCTCCTGCTATACACTGTAGTGTGGATAGCAGCAGGACGTACATGCCCCCCCCCCCCCTTCCCCCCTGCCTTCGCAAGCTTGGTCGGTGAGAAGTTTGCATGTTCAATGCCCTTCGCATGCCGACGTACTCAGCCTACGTTGTGGTACGGCCTGTCACCTGTCCGCCGATGTACGCAAAACCCACAAACTGTACTGCACATTGCTCCGTATGTACTGAATGATACATCGTGGCCCATGTGACCGTATGACGACAGCGCCTAGCAACGGCGGACCATACAGTCCAAATATTGTGCACGCAGCTACGTGTCGTCTCCCTATAAGAGCTGGATTGCAGTGTGGTACGCCATACAGACGTGTGGGAGGAACGGACGCCCTGGATGGCGATCAGCATGAGCAGTCTGTTGATGTAGTGGAGCGTGTATTCGGACGTAGTCGTCTCTTCTCACACACCGTGATAGCATGTTGCACCGCGTTCCACATCTGCGACATGCTGCAGAGGCGGGCTGACAGTCGTTCGCGCAATGGACACCGCATACGTACGGGGTCTACTTCCACGTGTTCTCTAGGCGTGCACATGTTGTTGCGTCTATGTGGGCAGACGTAGTGTGTTGTGACACCTGACACAGGCATGCAATACTCGTTGCAAATGGCGATGGACGTGTACGTTTGCTGGTGACGTTACGCAAATGAACAACCGGTAACCCGTTGTGGTGCGGTTGTTCTCGCTAGAGGTGAATCAGTGTTGGCGACGATCGGTCGAGCTATTAACCGGTTGTTTCAGGGATACCCACCATGCCCACGAACGTGAAAGGGGACCCACCATGCCACGAACGTGAAAGGGGGTTCTGGGTGTGAGGCGATACGCGGCGGTGGCTGGGTGGGACCGTCCCCGGGCCGGTGAGGGGGGGGCCGCCCGGCGTGCTGGCAGCGCGGTGCGTGGGCGCACGCGCTACAGCCGGCTGGTGGGGGGCGGCCGGTGGCAGGCGCGCCGGCCGACGGACGCGGCAGGCGGCGCAGCTGCGCGCCGGCGCCCCCTGCTCGCGGCGCCTTGCGGCCAAAGTAGGTCCTCGCGGGCCCCGGTGCGAAGCGCGGTGGCCATCTGCAGTGTGCTGGTCCGATTG
>NW_026047428.1:12500-20000 GCF_023864345.2 Schistocerca serialis cubense
GCCTTAACCTAACCTAATTTGTGCCTTAACCTAACCTAATTTGTGCCTTAACCTAACCTAATTTGTGCCTTAACCTAACCTAATTTGTGCCTTAACCTAACCTAATTTGTGCCTTAACCTAACCTAATTTGTGCCGTAACCTAACCTAATTTGTGCCGTAACGTAACCCATGTTGTGCCGTAACGTAACCCATGTTGTGCCGTAACGTAACCCATGTTGTGCCGTAACGTAACCCATGTTGTGCCGTAACGTAACCCATGTTGTGCCGTAACGTAACCCATGTTGTGCCGTAACGTAACCCATGTTGTGCCGTAACGTAACCCATGTTGTGCCTTAACCTAACCCATGTTGTGCCTTAACCTAACCCATGTTGTGCCTTAACCTAACCCATGTTGTGCCTTAACCTAACCCATGTTGTGCCTTAACCTAACCCATGTTGTGCCTTAACCTAACCCACGTTGTGCCTTAACCTAACCTACGTTGTGCCTTAACCTAACCCATGTTGTGCCTTAACCTAACCCATGTTGTGCCTTAACCTAACCCATGTTGTGCCTTAACCTAACCCATGTTGTGCCTTAACCTAACCCATGTTGTGCCTTAACCTAACCCATGTTGTGCCTTAACCTAACCCATGTTGTGCCTTAACCTAACCCATGGTGTGCCTTAACCTAACCCATGTTGTGCCTTAACCTAACCCACGTTGTGCCTTAACCTAACCCACGTTGTGCCTTAACCTAACCCACGTTGTGCCTTAACCTAACCCACGTTGTGCCTTAACCTAACCCACGTTGTGCCTTAACCTAACCTACGTTGTGCCTTAACCTAACCCATGTTGTGCCTTAACCTAACCCATGTTGTGCCTTAACCTAACCCATGTTGTGCCTTAACCTAACCCATGTTGTGCCTTAACCTAACCCATGTTGTGCCTTAACCTAACCCATGGTGTGCCTTAACCTAACCCATGGTGTGCCTTAACCTAACCCATGGTGTGCCTTAACCTAACCCATGTTGTGCCTTAACCTAACCCATGTTGTGCCTTAACCTAACCCATGTTGTGCCTTAACCTAACCCATGTTGTGCCTTAACCTAACCCATGTTGTGCCTTAACCTAACCCATGTTGTGCCTTAACCTAACCCATGTTGTGCCTTAACCTAACCCATGTTGTGCCTTAACCTAACCCATGTTGTGCCTTAACCTAACCCATGTTGTGCCTTAACCTAACCCATGTTGTGCCTTAACCTAACCCATGTTGTGCCTTAACCTAACCCATGTTGTGCCTTAACCTAACCCATGTTGTGCCTTAACCTAACCCATGTTGTGCCTTAACCTAACCCATGTTGTGCCTTAACCTAACCCATGTTGTGCCTTAACCTAACCCATGTTGTGCCTTAACCTAACCCATGTTGTGCCTTAACCTAACCCATGTTGTGCCTTAACCTAACCCATGTTGTGCCTTAACCTAACCCATGTTGTGCCTTAACCTAACCCATGTTGTGCCTTAACCTAACCCATGTTGTGCCTTAACCTAACCCATGTTGTGCCTTAACCTAACCCATGTTGTGCCTTAACCTAACCCATGTTGTGCCTTAACCTAACCCATGTTGTGCCTTAACCTAACCCATGTTGTGCCTTAACCTAACCCATGTTGTGCCTTAACCTAACCCATGTTGTGCCTTAACCTAACCCATGTTGTGCCTTAACCTAACCCATGTTGTGCCTTAACCTAACCCATGTTGTGCCTTAACGTAACCCATGTTGTGCCTTAACGTAACCCATGTTGTGCCTTAACGTAACCCATGTTGTGCCTTAACCTAACCTATAATGTGCCTTAACCTAACCTAAAGTGCGCCGTAACCTAAACTATATTGCGCCTTAACCTGACGCACGTTGTCGCTGAACCTGCTCTGTAATTGTTATGCAACCCGTTAAAGTAGTGTAGTGTTGCCTAACCGCAACCCTCGCAATATAGTTCGCTACTCGCACTGCCCGGTCCCCTGTGTATCGCGTCATGTTAAACACCTTGCAGGTGTTGCTGACTTTCCACATGCTCCTGCTATACACTGTAGTGTGGATAGCAGCAGGACGTACATGCCCCCCCCCCTTCCCCCCTGCCTTCGCAAGCTGGTCGGTGAGAAGTTTGCATGTTCAATGCCCTTCGCATGCCGACGTACTCAGCCTACGTTGTGGTACGGCCTGTCACCTGTCCGCCGATGTACGCAAAACCCACAAACTGTACTGCACATTGCTCCGTATGTACTGAATGATACATCGTGGCCCATGTGACCGTATGACGACAGCGCCTAGCAACGGCGGACCATACAGTCCAAATATTGTGCACGCAGCTACGTGTCGTCTCCCTATAAGAGCTGGATTGCAGTGTGGTACGCCATACAGACGTGTGGGAGGAACGGACGCCCTGGATGGCGATCAGCATGAGCAGTCTGTTGATGTAGTGGAGCGTGTATTCGGACGTAGTCGTCTCTTCTCACACACCGTGATAGCATGTTGCACCGCGTTCCACATCTGCGACATGCTGCAGAGGCGGGCTGACAGTCGTTCGCGCAATGGACACCGCATACGTACGGGGTCTACCTTCCACGTGTTCTCTAGGCGTGCACATGTTGTTGCGTCTATGTGGGCAGACGTAGTGTGTTGTGACACCTGACACAGGCATGCAATACTCGTTGCAAATGGCGATGGACGTGTACGTTTGCTGGTGACGTTACGCAAATGAACAACCGGTAACCCGTTGTGGTGCGGTTGTTCTCGCTAGAGGTGAATCAGTGTTGGCGACGATCGGTCGAGCTATTAACCGGTTGTTTCAGGGATACCCACCATGCCCACGAACGTGAAAGGGGACCCACCATGCCCACGAACGTGAAAGGGGATCTGGGTGTGAGGCGATACGCGGCGGTGGCTGGGTGGGACCGTCCCCGGCCGGTGAGGGGGGGCCGCCCGGCGTGCTGGCAGCGCGGTGCGTGGGCGCACGCGCTACAGCCGGCTGGTGGGGGCGGCCGGTGGCAGGCGCGCCGGCCGACGGACGCGGCAGGCGGCGCAGCTGCGCGCCGGCGCCCCCTGCTCGCGGCGCCTTGCGGCCAAAGTAGGTCCTCGCGGGCCCGGTGCGAAGCGCGGTGGCCATCTGCAGTGTGCTGGTCCGATTGAGGACTTTGTGCGCTGAGGATGCGCCGCCGCCCGGCGCTCGGCGCCGCGACGCCGTCTGCTGCTCGGTCGCCCCAGCGGTTCTCGCAGGTGGTTTGTATCGCAGCTGTGCGGACGTGTTGGCGCGTGCGCTGTGCTGGGAGAGTTCGCTTCGGCACCCAAGTAGGGCTTTTGTCCTTCTGTGGCGCTGGCGTTGGAGCTGCCGGTCACCGTAGGTGGCGCGTGTTGTCTCCCGCCGGCAATGCCACGACAGCACGCTCCCGGGCCTCTGTCGGCAGCGGCAAGCTCAGTTGGGAGCACGGGTGGTCGCACCTAAAGCGTCTACTCGCCTAACTCCGGGCGATTGCGCCTCTCTCGAACCCGACCAAGTACTTAGGACGGCGCTGCGCGCCGCCGGGACCTGAGAGGGTTTCGAGGTGTGTTGTGCAGGGGAGCTCAGCCTCCTCCTGTTTGCAGAATAATTGAGCGGACGCTTGCGTGTTCGCGCGGGCCCCCGGGACACACTCCCGGGCGGCCGGCTGCTCAGCTCTAGTTGACGCAGCTCCCTGGTTGATCCTGCCAGTAGTCATATGCTTGTCTCAAAGATTAAGCCATGCATGTCTCAGTACAAGCCGCATTAAGGTGAAACCGCGAATGGCTCATTAAATCAGTTATGGTTCCTTAGATCGTACCCACGTTACTTGGATAACTGTGGTAATTCTAGAGCTAATACATGCAAACAGAGTCCCGACCAGAGATGGAAGGGACGCTTTTATTAGATCAAAACCAATCGGTCGGCTCGTCCGGTCCGTTTGCCTTGGTGACTCTGAATAACTTAGGGCTGATCGCACGGTCCTCGTACCGGCGACGCATCTTTCAAATGTCTGCCTTATCAACTGTCGATGGTAGGTTCTGCGCCTACCATGGTTGTAACGGGTAACGGGGAATCAGGGTTCGATTCCGGAGAGGGAGCCTGAGAAACGGCTACCACATCCAAGGAAGGCAGCAGGCGCGCAAATTACCCACTCCCGGCACGGGGAGGTAGTGACGAAAAATAACGATACGGGACTCATCCGAGGCCCCGTAATCGGAATGAGTACACTTTAAATCCTTTAACGAGTATCTATTGGAGGGCAAGTCTGGTGCCAGCAGCCGCGGTAATTCCAGCTCCAATAGCGTATATTAAAGTTGTTGCGGTTAAAAAGCTCGTAGTTGGATTTGTGTCCCACGCTGTTGGTTCACCGCCCGTCGGTGTTTAACTGGCATGTATCGTGGGACGTCCTGCCGGTGGGGCGAGCCGAAGGCGTGCGACCGCCTCGTGCGTGCTCGTGCGTCCCGAGGCGGACCCCGTTGAAATCCTACCAGGGTGCTCTTTATTGAGTGTCTCGGTGGGCCGGCACGTTTACTTTGAACAAATTAGAGTGCTTAAAGCAGGCAAGCCCGCCTGAATACTGTGTGCATGGAATAATGGAATAGGACCTCGGTTCTATTTTGTTGGTTTTCGGAACCCGAGGTAATGATTAATAGGGACAGGCGGGGGCATTCGTATTGCGACGTTAGAGGTGAAATTCTTGGATCGTCGCAAGACGAACAGAAGCGAAAGCATTTGCCAAGTATGTTTTCATTAATCAAGAACGAAAGTTAGAGGTTCGAAGGCGATCAGATACCGCCCTAGTTCTAACCATAAACGATGCCAGCCAGCGATCCGCCGCAGTTCCTCCGATGACTCGGCGGGCAGCCTCCGGGAAACCAAAGCTTTTGGGTTCCGGGGGAAGTATGGTTGCAAAGCTGAAACTTAAAGGAATTGACGGAAGGGCACCACCAGGAGTGGAGCCTGCGGCTTAATTTGACTCAACACGGGAAACCTCACCAGGCCCGGACACCGGAAGGATTGACAGATTGATAGCTCTTTCTTGATTCGGTGGGTGGTGGTGCATGGCCGTTCTTAGTTGGTGGAGCGATTTGTCTGGTTAATTCCGATAACGAACGAGACTCTAGCCTGCTAACTAGTCGCGTGACATCCTTCGTGCTGTCAGCGATTACTTTTCTTCTTAGAGGGACAGGCGGCTTCTAGCCGCACGAGATTGAGCAATAACAGGTCTGTGATGCCCTTAGATGTTCTGGGCCGCACGCGCGCTACACTGAAGGAATCAGCGTGTCTTCCTAGGCCGAAAGGTCGGGGTAACCCGCTGAACCTCCTTCGTGCTAGGGATTGGGGCTTGCAATTGTTCCCCATGAACGAGGAATTCCCAGTAAGCGCGAGTCATAAGCTCGCGTTGATTACGTCCCTGCCCTTTGTACACACCGCCCGTCGCTACTACCGATTGAATGATTTAGTGAGGTCTTCGGACTGGTACGCGGCATTGACTCTGTCGTTGCCGATGCTACCGGAAAGATGACCAAACTTGATCATTTAGAGGAAGTAAAAGTCGTAACAAGGTTTCCGTAGGTGAACCTGCGGAAGGATCATTACCGACTAGACTGCATGTCTTTCGATGTGCGTGTCGTGTCGCGCAACACGCTACCTGTACGGCTCGCAGTAGCTGTGCGCCGCGTGCGGAACCACGCGTTCGTCTCAAAACTAACGGCAATGTTGTGTGGTACGAGCGCTGAAGCGCTGGAGCGGCTGGCCTGCGGCACCTGGCGCCTGGCGCCGGTTTTGAATGACTTTCGCCCGAGTGCCTGTCCGCTCCGGTGTGGAGCCGTACGACGCCCATCGGCCGTGAGGCCGTTGGACACTGAACGCTGGAACAGGGGCCGCCACACGCCTCAGTCCCGCCTATGCAACTGTCTTGAAAGAGATAGTGGAAACTACGAAAAGATCACCCAGGACGGTGGATCACTCGGCTCGTGGGTCGATGAAGAACGCAGCAAATTGCGCGTCGACATGTGAACTGCAGGACACATGAACATCGACGTTTCGAACGCACATTGCGGTCCATGGATTCCGTTCCCGGGCCACGTCTGGCTGAGGGTCGGCTACGTATACTGAAGCGCGCGGCGTTTGCCCCGCTTCGCAGACCTGGGAGTGTCGTGGCCGCCTGTGGGGCCGGCCGCGTCTCCTTAAACGTGCGATGCGCGCCCGTCGCCTGGCGGTTCGCATACCGGTACTTACTCGGTAGCGTGCACAGCCGGCTGGCGGTGTGGCGTGCGACACCTCGTACAACGACCTCAGAGCAGGCGAGACTACCCGCTGAATTTAAGCATATTACTAAGCGGAGGAAAAGAAACTAACAAGGATTCCCCCAGTAGCGGCGAGCGAACAGGGAAGAGTCCAGCACCGAACCCCGCAGGCTGCCGCCTGTCGTGGCATGTGGTGTTTGGGAGGGTCCACTACCCCGACGCCTCGCGCCGAGCCCAAGTCCAACTTGAATGAGGCCACGGCCCGTAGAGGGTGCCAGGCCCGTAGCGGCCGGTGCGAGCGTCGGCGGGACCTCTCCTTCGAGTCGGGTTGCTTGAGAGTGCAGCTCCAAGTGGGTGGTAAACTCCATCTGAGACTAAATATGACCACGAGACCGATAGCGAACAAGTACCGTGAGGGAAAGTTGAAAAGAACTTTGAAGAGAGAGTTCAAAAGTACGTGAAACCGTTCTGGGGTAAACGTGAGAAGTCCGAAAGGTCGAACGGGTGAGATTCACGCCCATCCGGCCACTGGCCTCCGCCCTCGGCAGATGGGGCCGGCCGCCCGCGCGGAGCAATCCGCGGCGGGGTCGTGTCCGGTTGCCTTTCCACTCGCCGCGGGGTGGGGCCGTTCCGGTGTGCGGTGGGCCGCACTTCTCCCCTAGTAGGACGTCGCGACCCGCTGGGTGCCGGCCTACGGCCCGGGTGCGCAGCCTGTCCTTCCGCGGGCCTCGGTTCGCGTCTGTTGGGCAGAGCCCCGGTGTCCTGGCTGGCTGCCCGGCGGTATATCTGGAGGAGTCGATTCGCCCCTTTGGGCGCTCGGGCTCCCGGCAAGCGCGCGCGGTTCTTCCCGGATGACGGACCTACCTGGCCCGGCCCCGGACCCGCGCCGCTGTTGGCTCGGGATGCTCTCGGGCGGAATAATCGCTCCCGTCAGCGGCGCTTCAGCTTTGGACAATTTCACGACCCGTCTTGAAACACGGACCAAGGAGTCTAACATGTGCGCGAGTCATTGGGCTGTACGAAACCTAAAGGCGTAATGAAAGTGAAGGTCTCGCCTTGCGCGGGCCGAGGGAGGATCGGGCTTCCCCGCCCTTCACGGGGCGGCGGCCTCCGCACTCCCGGGGCGTCTCGTCCTCATTGCGAGGTGAGGCGCACCTAGAGCGTACACGTTGGGACCCGAAAGATGGTGAACTATGCCTGGCCAGGACGAAGTCAGGGGAAACCCTGATGGAGGTCCG
>NW_026047428.1:25000-30908 GCF_023864345.2 Schistocerca serialis cubense
GTGCACCCAACATCACAATACTGCCTCCTGTCACAGCACACAAACAATGGCAGGAATGAAAGACACAGATCTGCCACAACCATGGAATCGGAGCGCCGCCTGTCATGAGCCAAAAGTGCATCCTGACGTGACAAATCGGATAATACCGCAGGCATCCAATTACGATAATCACTATCAACGAACCTGCCGCCCCCCCCCCCAATACACCTTTCCCTACAACAATGTGTATCTGAACCTACGCTATATCGTACCTTAACCTAACCTATATCGTACCTTAACCTAACCTATATCGTACCTTAACCTAACCTATATCGTACCTTAACCTAACCTATATCGTACCTTAACCTAACCTATATCGTACCTTAACCTAACCTATATCGTACCTTAACCTAACCTATATCGTACCTTAACCTAACCTATATCGTACCTTAACCTAACCTATATCGTACCTTAACCTAACCTATATCGTGCCTTAACCTAACCTATATCGTGCCTTAACCTAACCTATATCGTGCCTTAACCTAACCTATATCGTGCCTTAACCTAACCTATATCGTGCCTTAACCTAACCTATATCGTGCCTTAACCTAACCTATATCGTGCCTTAACCTAACCTATATCGTGCCTTAACCTAACCTAATTTGTGCCTTAACCTAACCTAATTTGTGCCTTAACCTAACCTAATTTGTGCCTTAACCTAACCTAATTTGTGCCTTAACCTAACCTAATTTGTGCCTTAACCTAACCTAATTTGTGCCTTAACCTAACCTAATTTGTGCCTTAACCTAACCTAATTTGTGCCGTAACCTAACCTAATTTGTGCCGTAACGTAACCCATGTTGTGCCGTAACGTAACCCATGTTGTGCCGTAACGTAACCCATGTTGTGCCGTAACGTAACCCATGTTGTGCCGTAACGTAACCCATGTTGTGCCGTAACGTAACCCATGTTGTGCCGTAACGTAACCCATGTTGTGCCTTAACCTAACCCATGTTGTGCCTTAACCTAACCCATGTTGTGCCTTAACCTAACCCATGTTGTGCCTTAACCTAACCCATGTTGTGCCTTAACCTAACCCATGTTGTGCCTTAACCTAACCCACGTTGTGCCTTAACCTAACCTACGTTGTGCCTTAACCTAACCCATGTTGTGCCTTAACCTAACCCATGTTGTGCCTTAACCTAACCCATGTTGTGCCTTAACCTAACCCATGTTGTGCCTTAACCTAACCCATGTTGTGCCTTAACCTAACCCATGTTGTGCCTTAACCTAACCCATGTTGTGCCTTAACCTAACCCATGGTGTGCCTTAACCTAACCCATGTTGTGCCTTAACCTAACCCATGTTGTGCCTTAACCTAACCCACGTTGTGCCTTAACCTAACCCACGTTGTGCCTTAACCTAACCCACGTTGTGCCTTAACCTAACCCACGTTGTGCCTTAACCTAACCTACGTTGTGCCTTAACCTAACCCATGTTGTGCCTTAACCTAACCCATGTTGTGCCTTAACCTAACCCATGTTGTGCCTTAACCTAACCCATGTTGTGCCTTAACCTAACCCATGTTGTGCCTTAACCTAACCCATGGTGTGCCTTAACCTAACCCATGGTGTGCCTTAACCTAACCCATGGTGTGCCTTAACCTAACCCATGTTGTGCCTTAACCTAACCCATGTTGTGCCTTAACCTAACCCATGTTGTGCCTTAACCTAACCCATGTTGTGCCTTAACCTAACCCATGTTGTGCCTTAACCTAACCCATGTTGTGCCTTAACCTAACCCATGTTGTGCCTTAACCTAACCCATGTTGTGCCTTAACCTAACCCATGTTGTGCCTTAACCTAACCCATGTTGTGCCTTAACCTAACCCATGTTGTGCCTTAACCTAACCCATGTTGTGCCTTAACCTAACCCATGTTGTGCCTTAACCTAACCCATGTTGTGCCTTAACCTAACCCATGTTGTGCCTTAACCTAACCCATGTTGTGCCTTAACCTAACCCATGTTGTGCCTTAACCTAACCCATGTTGTGCCTTAACCTAACCCATGTTGTGCCTTAACCTAACCCATGTTGTGCCTTAACCTAACCCATGTTGTGCCTTAACCTAACCCATGTTGTGCCTTAACCTAACCCATGTTGTGCCTTAACCTAACCCATGTTGTGCCTTAACCTAACCCATGTTGTGCCTTAACCTAACCCATGTTGTGCCTTAACCTAACCCATGTTGTGCCTTAACCTAACCCATGTTGTGCCTTAACCTAACCCATGTTGTGCCTTAACCTAACCCATGTTGTGCCTTAACCTAACCCATGTTGTGCCTTAACCTAACCCATGTTGTGCCTTAACCTAACCCATGTTGTGCCTTAACCTAACCCATGTTGTGCCTTAACCTAACCCATGTTGTGCCTTAACCTAACCCATGTTGTGCCTTAACGTAACCCATGTTGTGCCTTAACGTAACCCATGTTGTGCCTTAACGTAACCCATGTTGTGCCTTAACCTAACCTATAATGTGCCTTAACCTAACCTAAAGTGCGCCGTAACCTAAACTATATTGCGCCTTAACCTGACGCACGTTGTCGCTGAACCTGCTCTGTAATTGTTATGCAACCCGTTAAAGTAGTGTAGTGTTGCCTAACCGCAACCCTCGCAATATAGTTCGCTACTCGCACTGCCCGGTCCCCTGTGTATCGCGTCATGTTAAACACCTTGCAGGTGTTGCTGACTTTCCACATGCTCCTGCTATACACTGTAGTGTGGATAGCAGCAGGACGTACATGCCCCCCCCCCTTCCCCCCTGCCTTCGCAAGCTGGTCGGTGAGAAGTTTGCATGTTCAATGCCCTTCGCATGCCGACGTACTCAGCCTACGTTGTGGTACGGCCTGTCACCTGTCCGCCGATGTACGCAAAACCCACAAACTGTACTGCACATTGCTCCGTATGTACTGAATGATACATCGTGGCCCATGTGACCGTATGACGACAGCGCCTAGCAACGGCGGACCATACAGTCCAAATATTGTGCACGCAGCTACGTGTCGTCTCCCTATAAGAGCTGGATTGCAGTGTGGTACGCCATACAGACGTGTGGGAGGAACGGACGCCCTGGATGGCGATCAGCATGAGCAGTCTGTTGATGTAGTGGAGCGTGTATTCGGACGTAGTCGTCTCTTCTCACACACCGTGATAGCATGTTGCACCGCGTTCCACATCTGCGACATGCTGCAGAGGCGGGCTGACAGTCGTTCGCGCAATGGACACCGCATACGTACGGGGTCTACCTTCCACGTGTTCTCTAGGCGTGCACATGTTGTTGCGTCTATGTGGGCAGACGTAGTGTGTTGTGACACCTGACACAGGCATGCAATACTCGTTGCAAATGGCGATGGACGTGTACGTTTGCTGGTGACGTTACGCAAATGAACAACCGGTAACCCGTTGTGGTGCGGTTGTTCTCGCTAGAGGTGAATCAGTGTTGGCGACGATCGGTCGAGCTATTAACCGGTTGTTTCAGGGATACCCACCATGCCCACGAACGTGAAAGGGGACCCACCATGCCCACGAACGTGAAAGGGGATCTGGGTGTGAGGCGATACGCGGCGGTGGCTGGGTGGGACCGTCCCCGGCCGGTGAGGGGGGGCCGCCCGGCGTGCTGGCAGCGCGGTGCGTGGGCGCACGCGCTACAGCCGGCTGGTGGGGGCGGCCGGTGGCAGGCGCGCCGGCCGACGGACGCGGCAGGCGGCGCAGCTGCGCGCCGGCGCCCCCTGCTCGCGGCGCCTTGCGGCCAAAGTAGGTCCTCGCGGGCCCGGTGCGAAGCGCGGTGGCCATCTGCAGTGTGCTGGTCCGATTGAGGACTTTGTGCGCTGAGGATGCGCCGCCGCCCGGCGCTCGGCGCCGCGACGCCGTCTGCTGCTCGGTCGCCCCAGCGGTTCTCGCAGGTGGTTTGTATCGCAGCTGTGCGGACGTGTTGGCGCGTGCGCTGTGCTGGGAGAGTTCGCTTCGGCACCCAAGTAGGGCTTTTGTCCTTCTGTGGCGCTGGCGTTGGAGCTGCCGGTCACCGTAGGTGGCGCGTGTTGTCTCCCGCCGGCAATGCCACGACAGCACGCTCCCGGGCCTCTGTCGGCAGCGGCAAGCTCAGTTGGGAGCACGGGTGGTCGCACCTAAAGCGTCTACTCGCCTAACTCCGGGCGATTGCGCCTCTCTCGAACCCGACCAAGTACTTAGGACGGCGCTGCGCGCCGCCGGGACCTGAGAGGGTTTCGAGGTGTGTTGTGCAGGGGAGCTCAGCCTCCTCCTGTTTGCAGAATAATTGAGCGGACGCTTGCGTGTTCGCGCGGGCCCCCGGGACACACTCCCGGGCGGCCGGCTGCTCAGCTCTAGTTGACGCAGCTCCCTGGTTGATCCTGCCAGTAGTCATATGCTTGTCTCAAAGATTAAGCCATGCATGTCTCAGTACAAGCCGCATTAAGGTGAAACCGCGAATGGCTCATTAAATCAGTTATGGTTCCTTAGATCGTACCCACGTTACTTGGATAACTGTGGTAATTCTAGAGCTAATACATGCAAACAGAGTCCCGACCAGAGATGGAAGGGACGCTTTTATTAGATCAAAACCAATCGGTCGGCTCGTCCGGTCCGTTTGCCTTGGTGACTCTGAATAACTTAGGGCTGATCGCACGGTCCTCGTACCGGCGACGCATCTTTCAAATGTCTGCCTTATCAACTGTCGATGGTAGGTTCTGCGCCTACCATGGTTGTAACGGGTAACGGGGAATCAGGGTTCGATTCCGGAGAGGGAGCCTGAGAAACGGCTACCACATCCAAGGAAGGCAGCAGGCGCGCAAATTACCCACTCCCGGCACGGGGAGGTAGTGACGAAAAATAACGATACGGGACTCATCCGAGGCCCCGTAATCGGAATGAGTACACTTTAAATCCTTTAACGAGTATCTATTGGAGGGCAAGTCTGGTGCCAGCAGCCGCGGTAATTCCAGCTCCAATAGCGTATATTAAAGTTGTTGCGGTTAAAAAGCTCGTAGTTGGATTTGTGTCCCACGCTGTTGGTTCACCGCCCGTCGGTGTTTAACTGGCATGTATCGTGGGACGTCCTGCCGGTGGGGCGAGCCGAAGGCGTGCGACCGCCTCGTGCGTGCTCGTGCGTCCCGAGGCGGACCCCGTTGAAATCCTACCAGGGTGCTCTTTATTGAGTGTCTCGGTGGGCCGGCACGTTTACTTTGAACAAATTAGAGTGCTTAAAGCAGGCAAGCCCGCCTGAATACTGTGTGCATGGAATAATGGAATAGGACCTCGGTTCTATTTTGTTGGTTTTCGGAACCCGAGGTAATGATTAATAGGGACAGGCGGGGGCATTCGTATTGCGACGTTAGAGGTGAAATTCTTGGATCGTCGCAAGACGAACAGAAGCGAAAGCATTTGCCAAGTATGTTTTCATTAATCAAGAACGAAAGTTAGAGGTTCGAAGGCGATCAGATACCGCCCTAGTTCTAACCATAAACGATGCCAGCCAGCGATCCGCCGCAGTTCCTCCGATGACTCGGCGGGCAGCCTCCGGGAAACCAAAGCTTTTGGGTTCCGGGGGAAGTATGGTTGCAAAGCTGAAACTTAAAGGAATTGACGGAAGGGCACCACCAGGAGTGGAGCCTGCGGCTTAATTTGACTCAACACGGGAAACCTCACCAGGCCCGGACACCGGAAGGATTGACAGATTGATAGCTCTTTCTTGATTCGGTGGGTGGTGGTGCATGGCCGTTCTTAGTTGGTGGAGCGATTTGTCTGGTTAATTCCGATAACGAACGAGACTCTAGCCTGCTAACTAGTCGCGTGACATCCTTCGTGCTGTCAGCGATTACTTTTCTTCTTAGAGGGACAGGCGGCTTCTAGCCGCAC
>NW_026047429.1:0-2500 GCF_023864345.2 Schistocerca serialis cubense
TTGCGAGGGTTGCGGTTAGGCAACACTACACCAATTTAACGGGTTGCATAACAATTACAGAGCAGGTTCAGCGACAACGTGCGTCAGGTTAAGGCGCAATATAGTTTAGGTTACGGCGCACTTTAGGTTAGGTTAAGGCACATTATAGGTTAGGTTAAGGCACATTATAGGTTAGGTTAAGGCACAACATGGGTTAGGTTAAGGCACAACATGGGTTAGGTTAAGGCACAACATGGGTTAGGTTAAGGCACAACATGGGTTAGGTTAAGGCACAACATGGGTTAGGTTAAGGCACAACATGGGTTAGGTTAAGGCACAACATGGGTTAGGTTAAGGCACAACATGGGTTACGTTAAGGCACAACATGGGTTACGTTAAGGCACAACATGGGTTAGGTTAAGGCACAACATGGGTTAGGTTAAGGCACAACATGGGTTAGGTTAAGGCACAACATGGGTTAGGTTAAGGCACAACATGGGTTACGTTAAGGCACAACATGGGTACGTTAAGGCACAACATGGGTTACGTTAAGGCACAACATGGGTTACGTTAAGGCACAACATGGGTTACGTTAAGGCACAACATGGGTTACGTTAAGGCACAACATGGGTTACGTTAAGGCACAACATGGGTTACGTTAAGGCACAAATTAGGTTAGGTTAAGGCACAAATTAGGTTAGGTTAAGGCGCAACGTAGGTTAGGTTAAGGCACAACGTAGGTTAGGTTAAGGCACAACGTAGGTTAGGTTAAGGCACAACGTAGGTTAGGTTAAGGCACAACGTAGGTTAGGTTAAGGCACAACGTAGGTTAGGTTAAGGCACAACGTAGGTTAGGTTAAGGCACAACGTAGGTTAGGTTAAGGCACAACGTAGGTTAGGTTAAGGCACAACGTAGGTTAGGTTAAGGCACAACGTAGGTTAGGTTAAGGCACAACGTAGGTTAGGTTAAGGCACAACGTAGGTTAGGTTAAGGCACAACGTAGGTTAGGTTAAGGCACGATATAGGTTAGGTTAAGGTACGATATAGGTTAGTTAAGGTACGATATAGGTTAGGTTAAGGTACGATATACGTTAGGTTAAGGTACGATATAGGTTAGGTTAAGGTACGATATAGGTTAGGTTAAGGTACGATATACGTTAGGTTAAGGTACGATATAGGTTAGGTTAAGGTACGATATAGGTTAGGTTAAGGTACGATATAGGTTAGGTTAAGGTACGATATAGGTTAGGTTAAGGTACAATATAGCTTAGGTTCAGATACACATTGTTGTAGGGAAAGGTGTATTTGGGGGGGGGGGGGCGGCAGGTTCGTTGATAGTGATTATCGTAATTGGATGCCTGCGGCATTATCCGATTTGTCACGTCAGGATGCACTTTTGGCTCATGACAGGCGGCGCTCCGATTCCATGGTTGTGGCAGATCTGTGTCTTTCATTCCTGCCATTGTTTGTGTGCTGTGACAGGAGGCAGTATTGTGATGTTGGGTGCACCCCTGTGTAGGACATGTGTGGGTGTTCGTGGCTTAGCTGAGCAATATGTCGGAAGGGTGGGATATTGTGTTTTCTGGGTGGACCTCCCGGTCTGGTAATGATAGTGTGGATTGTGTCATGTGGCGGAGAGGATGCACTGGATGTTCTTCCATGCTGGTGGTTAGATATTGTGTGTGTGCCTGTTACAGGCAGAGAGTAGTGTGTGATAAGAGAGTAGTGTGTGATAAGAGTGTCTGGCTGACGTGTGGTTCTCATTGTGTGCAGAGTCTTTCAGCATGTATAGGGACGGTTGTATATATTATCTGTATTCTGATGGCTCTGCATCTATTACTAATCAGTGCCGTGTATACGGTTTACTCTGGTTCCAGTCGAAACTGTTCTATCTCTGTACATTAGTGACACTACGGCTCCACTATGTTGCCGCCCCTGTCGGCCGTTTCCCCCAGTGTATGGCTAATGATTATCAGCAGTCAGTCTATTAGTCAATACCGGTAGTGTGACGACGTCAAATGTCCGGGATGGGGGAAGCTACACCCTTCCCGTGGGTCAGGGCCTAGAAAGACTCTTCCCACGCAGGAGACTGACTGTCGTTACTCTTCCGAGACATATATGTGCCCAGCGTTTTTTGCGACTGCGAGTGCAACGCCAGGAGGCTCGGACTGTCGTTACTCTTCCGAGAAATATATTTGCCCAGCGTTTTTTGCGACTGCGAGTGCAACGCCAGGAGGCTCGGACTGTCGTTACTCTTCCGAGAAATATATGTGCCCAGCGTTTTTTGCGACTGCGAGTGCAACGCCAGGAGGCTCGGATTGTCGTTACTCTTCCGAGATATATATTTGCCCAGCGTTTTTTTGCGACTGCGAGTGCAACGCCCACGGGTGCCGACATGGATGGGGCGCTTCCTAGCTGATGGCTCAGCATGAGAATCCGTACAGTGAGCAATGCGATCGCGTCTGTAGCTTGTACGTG
Organism: Schistocerca serialis cubense; assembly: GCF_023864345.2. Lineage (NCBI taxonomy): Eukaryota > Metazoa > Arthropoda > Insecta > Orthoptera > Acrididae > Schistocerca > Schistocerca serialis. The sequence goes on from NW_026047429.1 coordinate 2,459, forward strand.
GTACAGCTCGCAGCTCATGAATAGGGACAGCGGGAATGTCGC
>NW_026047429.1:10000-20000 GCF_023864345.2 Schistocerca serialis cubense
TTCGTCACTACCTCCCCGTGCCGGGAGTGGGTAATTTGCGCGCCTGCTGCCTTCCTTGGATGTGGTAGCCGTTTCTCAGGCTCCCTCTCCGGAATCGAACCCTGATTCCCCGTTACCCGTTACAACCATGGTAGGCGCAGAACCTACCATCGACAGTTGATAAGGCAGACATTTGAAAGATGCGTCGCCGGTACGAGGACCGTGCGATCAGCCCAAAGTTATTCAGAGTCACCAAGGCAAACGGACCGGACGAGCCGACCGATTGGTTTTGATCTAATAAAAGCGTCCCTTCCATCTCTGGTCGGGACTCTGTTTTTTTTTTTTTTTTTTTTTTTTTTTTTTTTTAAAAAAAAAAAAAAACTCTTTATTGATACAACAACAACTACAACATTAAACTCAATTGAAAAACAAATTTGATACAATGACTCATAAAAAACAGCAAACATTGTTTGATACATATTGACCCGCCACCTTACAAAATTAGTGGGTCCTATTATGATAAATTTGAAAAATCATGCAGCTTATTATTATTATTATTTTTATTGGAAATTGGCACCAGCTACGGACAGAGTTAATCTAGCTACGTGACTACTTGGTTAATCTATGACTAACTACTCTGCAGCGATTACATGTGTGCCAGATGATGTTTATAAACCTACTGTTAGGCCTGCTCGCTAAGCTAATCCCAGCGAGCGTGCCCCTGGCACTGGGCTGGCCAATACTGTTATTTCGCTGCAGTCCCTACCTATGTTATTTGTTATTGGTATTCTAATTCTACATTATTCAGTATATCTAGTTCCTATAGAATCTAGTGCGTTTGTCAAGTCCGGGAAAGGTGCTCCTGCTCTCCTAATCCGATAACGCGGCGGATTCCAGTTGTGTAACAACTGGCCAGTTCCGCGCTCGGCGGCAACTGCAGGTGCACCTGAGTCTTTATCGGGTTGTTATGTGTCCTATTGGTTCCTAATGAAGTCCCTCAGAATCTTTTTAGAGATTGCATTAGCCAAATTGTTGAGGACATTGAAGGTCTCGGCACGTCGTAGTAATGTATATGTATCTCTATTCGGTAACTGATTTCTTAGATCTAGCCCCACGTCGTCATACAACGTACAGTCGTATACGACGTGTTCTGGTGTTCCCTCCAGAGCACCACAGTCACACGCTGGCGTTGCCTGTTTGCCAAATCGACATAAATATGTCGGATATGGCCCGTGACCTGTTAGAAAGTGCAGCAGACCTCTACTTGGCTCAAAATAGCTCATTTGTAGCCGTTCTTTGATATTAGGTAGTAATTGGAAAACCCTCCTTCCCGTTTCCTCACTTTCCCATTGCTGTTGCCAAAGTTCTTCCCCCCTTCTCTTTATTGAGTACTTGTCCCCCACTTGTACCCCCATGATTTCCCTGGTTTTATCTATTTTCCCTTTGGAGACCCAGTACCACGCCCCCTGCTCCCTAATTTTTATATCTAATGGACATAATCCTATTATTACTAACAGGGCCCCCCCAGGTGTTGTTCGGTAAGCTCCTGCAGAGCGCAACAGCATGTTTCGCTGCACCCTTCTAACAGTCACTGCAGGCACTACCCTCGTGAGCCTGTGTGCCCACACCCCACTGGCATATCCAACTAAAGACGTTAAAATACTGTTATGGTAAAGTTTTATTAAGGATGGAGGTAGATGGAACCTCCTATGGCCTATATTTATGAGATTGTTTAGGACCTCTAATGCACGTTGTGATATGTGTTCTATGTGGGTGTTATAGCTCCATTTTTCATCTACTATGATTCCTAAGTACCTAGCCTCTCGTCGCCGAAGAACTGGTGTTCCCTCAATTCTAACCGTTGGATTCCTGACAAGACTTCCTTTCAGTAATAGATACGTTGATTTGTGTGGTGCAACTTTCATTTTGGATTCTTGGCACCATCTCTGAAGTATTGTCATTGTGTGTTCTACTTTTGGCTCTAGATCTTCTCGGCTTCGGCCGCCTACCAGCAGGAGGAGGTCGTCAGCGTAAGCTATCACGTCTAGCACGTCCTCACTTTGTTGTAGTTTCTCTAAGAGGGGTTCTATATTGATATCCCAAAAGAGTGGCCCCAGAACTGATCCCTGGGGACACCCCTTCGTGATGGTTTTACTGATTCTCCCGCTAGGCGATGATAGCCATACCTCCCTGTCCATGCAATAGCTCCTCAGACAGCCATAGAGGGGCCCTGGACACTCCTTCTCTCGCAAGCGAGAGAAGAGCGAGGGCCACCACAGGTTGTCGAAGGCGCCACTGATGTCCACCATGATGCCTACCACATACTTGTGCTGGGTTGAGCCACAGACCTCAGCCGCCAGGGCAATTGCGTCAGACGCAGATCGCCCCGGCCTGAAGCCGAACTGCCTGTCGCTCATCCCGCACAGTATCCTGTGAGCTGTCAGTCTGTCAGCTAGTAACTTCTCCAATAATTTCCCTAAGTTGTCTAAGAGGCAGATTGGCCTATAGGATTTTGGTTCTGTAGGGTCCTTGTCCTTCCCTTTTTGTATGATTATGACATTTGCCCTTTTCCATATTTTAGGAAAACTGCCGGTTCTCAGGCATTCGTTGAACAATCCTGTGAGGGGTGTTACTAGCTGAGGGGCAAGAAACTGCACTACCTCCGCGATTATGCCGTCTGGCCCTGGTGCTTTACCCTTTTTCAGTAATGTAATTTGTTTTGCCACTTCTTCCTCCGAAAAGGGGTACACCATAGTGTTATTGATATATTCCTGTATATCCTCTCTGCGGATTTGTTGTTGGAGTTCATTCTCCTCAGTTTCTTCGTCATCCGGCAGCAGAGTGCGCAGGAGAACTTCGGCAGTTTCCTGCCACGACTCTGTCATTCTGCCTCCGTCTCTGACCGTCGAGAGGACCGCAGGGGACCTGATTTTCTCTCTAACCAACTTATAAGGTATTCCCCAGGGGTCAGTGGCTAACTGGCTCAAAACATATTTTTCCCAACTTTTTATTCTTACCTCCTTTAATTCTTTTTGAAATTTTTCCTTTTCCACCCTGTACAGCTGTAGCCAGTATTGTTTCTCCTGCCAGACGGCACTTCGCTGGTAGTACCTTCTCGCCCGTCTTACAGACTGACGCATAGTCTCAAGATCAGCAGACCATGGTGAAGGGGAAGCCGCCACGGCTCTCCTCCTGGTTGGCACAGCGGCCTTGACCGCGCTGACTATAGTCCCTACCAGTTCTTCGGCATACCTATCTACATCCAGGTCACCTTCCGGCAACGGCGGAATGCCACACTCCCGAGCCAGGCAGTCCCAGTCAGTTCTATTATAATTAAGTTGAGTCTCCCATCCGAGGTCCCAGCGGCACTGTTCTTCTCTGAGGCAGAAGGTGATCAGGTTGTGATCGCTTGTAGTGGCATTTTCGTTGACTTTCCAGTTCTCAATGATACTAATGGCATTGGCAGTTACCAGGGTGACGTCGATATTTGTCCCCTGCCCTCCGCCTCCTCTGTAGGTTGGGGGATTACCTGGTTTATTTGCCACCACAAGTTGGGAGGCCATGATTAGTTCCTCAGCCTTCTCACCATTGGTGTCCCTTGTGCCGCTGTACCACATGGGGGACTTGGCATTTATGTCAGCGGTGACAATAACCCTGCGCCCGCGCAGCGCTGTAATAGTTCTCACTAGGTGGTCAGAGAATTCTTCAAAGTTTCCTCCGTATTGGAAGTACATGTTTACGATATGTATTAGTCCAACCGGGGTCTGTAGTTCAACCACATTGCAGTGGCTGTTTGATAGTTGCACTAGACATGTGGCTCTTAGGGTCTTGTTTGTAACTATTGTGACTGCCTTTGGCTCTACTCCTGTGGAGATTACCTGCCAAGTGGTGGACATGAAGGAGATCTGTCCCGCCCGGGAGTACGGCTCCTGCAGACAGATTACGTCCAGTCTCCTCTCCTCCACAACCTTTCGCAGCTCCTGCATGACCAGCCGACTATTGTGGGTGTTTATCTGTCCTATAGTGATTTCAGTTGTCATGGAAAATAGGTATGAAAATTGCAATCAGGCCATGGTTTTCTATAGTCTGTCGCAATTCGACCATTTGCGAGGACAGATTGCACATAAATCTCCTGCATATTAAAGTCTTCACCTCTTCTCTCAAAAACCCTTCTAAGAAGGTCACGCAGAGCCCCGAAATCGGTGGGAAGATTCATTGACTTTAACTGAATCCTATCCACAGCCTCCATTGTCGAGAAGGTGACCTTTCTGCCATATTTGTGACCTATGCGTACGACGTGCCTGAGTGCCGTAGTGAGGACAGCCGGCTGCTCCAAGCGCGAAAGCTGCATGGCCAGCTCCAAGTTCGGGTAGATCCTTCTAGGATCCGGATCTGGTACTCTCGGGATTACTTCCAATTTATTAGTACTTGTTATTTGGTTGTCTTGTAGAACAATTTGGAGAGTTCCCTCCCGATCCGGAGTGATGCCATCACTCTCTCCCGACTGTGAGCTGTCTTCTGTCTCTTCTTCTAAGTCAGTCTGTATGCACAGATCAACCATGACTATTTGTTGTGGGCATATTGCATCTTTGTTGATGACGAAGCTTGCTGCTTCTGGGTTGAGTGTTGAATTTTCACTCGTATGCACCAGAATTTTGGGCTCGAACAGGTTTCCTGACTCAGTCATTTTCACTACTTCTTCGGTTTTTATTTCATCATCTGTCTGAATACTTGAGTCAACCATGATGTTTTCCCTTTTTACTGTCTCCTGGATAGATTTTAAGAACTTTTTGAAATTTTCTGCCCTTTCAGCGTCTCTTTTTTTCTTGCTCGGAGACTTTCTTTTGGTTGATCTGGTTTGGTTGTTTTCATTGGCCATAATCCGTTCGGGATATTAAGCGCTGTTCTAGAAGTTTATATGTGGGGCAGTTCCTCCCGGTTGTGCCGCAGGTCTTTTTTCCCCTTCGTGTGCATGGTATGCATACAACGGATTTTGTACATTCCTTTCTGACGTGGTTTTCTTCTCCACATCTGGAGCATGCCGGCTTCCTACTACAATATTTGTGTACATGGTCAATGTCCCCACAATTGTGGCAGCGGGGTACTATTAAGTAGTCCTTCACATTAATGGCGTGAAAGCCTATGTATGCCCTGCCCATAGCCGTTAGTTTTCGCCATAATCCCCCCGAGACTTCTGCTACATGGTGAACAACATCTCTGTCCCTAGGTCCAGTTCTAAATCTCAATTTAAAGTCCTTTAGGAATGCTTCCATGCTTAGGTCAGAGTCTTCAAGGTTTTGCCGATAGAGAGTCTCGCGTAAGTCCTCATCTGTCATGGATTTGGGGACATCATATAGTATGACAAGTGGATTTCGCTTTCGGGGAGGTTCGCACTTAATCGACTTGCATAGCTTTTGGTTTCTTAAAAGTTTGTTCTTATCATCTTCTGAGGCTACGTCTACTCGGGACTCTGTTTGCATGTATTAGCTCTAGAATTACCACAGTTATCCAAGTAACGTGGGTACGATCTAAGGAACCATAACTGATTTAATGAGCCATTCGCGGTTTCACCTTAATGCGGCTTGTACTGAGACATGCATGGCTTAATCTTTGAGACAAGCATATGACTACTGGCAGGATCAACCAGGGAGCTGCGTCAACTAGAGCTGAGCAGCCGGCCGCCCGGGAGTGTGTCCCGGGGGCCCGCGCGAACACGCAAGCGTCCGCTCAATTATTCTGCAAACAGGAGGAGGCTGAGCTCCCCTGCACAACACACCTCGAAACCCTCTCAGGTCCCGGCGGCGCGCAGCGCCGTCCTAAGTACTTGGTCGGGTTCGAGAGAGGCGCAATCGCCCGGAGTTAGGCGAGTAGACGCTTTAGGTGCGACCACCCGTGCTCCCAACTGAGCTTGCCGCTGCCGACAGAGGCCCGGGAGCGTGCTGTCGTGGCATTGCCGGCGGGAGACAACACGCGCCACCTACGGTGACCGGCAGCTCCAACGCCAGCGCCACAGAAGGACAAAAGCCCCACTTGGGTGCCGAAGCGAACTCTCCCAGCACAGCGCACGCGCCAACACGTCCGCACAGCTGCGATACAAACCACCTGCGAGAACCGCTGGGGCGACCGAGCAGCAGACGGCGTCGCGGCGCCGAGCGCCGGGCGGCGGCGCATCCTCAGCGCACAAAGTCCTCAATCGGACCAGCACACTGCAGATGGCCACCGCGCTTCGCACCGGGCCCGCGAGGACCTACTTTGGCCGCAAGGCGCCGCGAGCAGGGGGCGCCGGCGCGCAGCTGCGCCGCCTGCCGCGTCCGTCGGCCGGCGCGCCTGCCACTGGCCGCCCCCACCAGCCGGCTGTGGCGCGTGCGCCCACGCACCGCGCTGCCAGCACGCCGGGCGGCCCCCCCTCACCGGCCGGGGACGGTCCCACCCAGCCACCGCCGCGTATCGCCTCACACCCAGATCCCCTTTCACGTTCGTGGGCATGGTGGGTCCCCTTTCACGTTCGTGGGCATGGTGGGTCTCCCTGAAACAACCGGTTAATAGCTCGACCGATCGTCGCCAACACTGATTCACCTCTAGCGAGAACAACCGCACCACAACGGGTTACCAGTTGTTCATTTGCGTAACGTCACCAGCAAACGTACACGTCCATCGCCATTTGCAACGAGTATTGCATGCCTGTGTCAGGTGTCACAACACACTACGTCTGCCCACATAGACGCAACAACATGTGCACGCCTAGAGAACACGTGGAAGGTAGACCCCGTACGTATGCGGTGTCCATTGCGCGAACGACTGTCAGCCCGCCTCTGCAGCATGTCGCAGATGTGGAACGCGGTGCAACATGCTATCACGGTGTGTGAGAAGAGACGACTACGTCCGAATACACGCTCCACTACATCAACAGACTGCTCATGCTGATCGCCATCCAGGGCGTCCGTTCCTCCCACACGTCTGTATGGCGTACCACACTGCAATCCAGCTCTTATAGGGAGACGACACGTAGCTGCGTGCACAATATTTGGACTGTATGGTCCGCCGTTGCTAGGCGCAGTCGTCATACGGTCACATGTGCCACGATGTATCATTCAGTACATACGGACCAATGTGCAGTACAGTTTGTGGGTTTTGCGTACATCGGCGGACAGGTGACAGGCCGTACCACAACGTAGGCTGAGTACGTCGGCATGCGAAGGGCATTGAACATGCAAACTTCTCACCGACCAGCTTGCGAAGGCAGGGGGGAAGGGGGGGGGGGGCGGCATGTACGTCCTGCTGCTATCCACACTACAGTGTATAGCAGGAGCATGTGGAAAGTCAGCAACACCTGCAAGGTGTTTAACATGACGCGATACACAGGGGACCGGGCAGTGCGAGTAGGGAACTATATTGCGAGGGTTGCGGTTAGGCAACACTACACCAATTTAACGGGTTGCATAACAATTACAGAGCAGGTTCAGCGACAACGTGCGTCAGGTTAAGGCGCAATATAGTTTAGGTTACGGCGCACTTTAGGTTAGGTTAAGGCACATTATAGGTTAGGTTAAGGCACATTATAGGTTAGGTTAAGGCACAACATGGGTTAGGTTAAGGCACAACATGGGTTAGGTTAAGGCACAACATGGGTTAGGTTAAGGCACAACATGGGTTAGGTTAAGGCACAACATGGGTTAGGTTAAGGCACAACATGGGTTAGGTTAAGGCACAACATGGGTTAGGTTAAGGCACAACATGGGTTACGTTAAGGCACAACATGGGTTACGTTAAGGCACAACATGGGTTAGGTTAAGGCACAACATGGGTTAGGTTAAGGCACAACATGGGTTAGGTTAAGGCACAACATGGGTTAGGTTAAGGCACAACATGTGTTACGTTAAGGCACAACATGGGTTACGTTAAGGCACAACATGGGTTACGTTAAGGCACAACATGGGTTACGTTAAGGCACAACATGGGTTACGTTAAGGCACAACATGGGTTACGTTAAGGCACAACATGGGTTACGTTAAGGCACAACATGGGTTACGTTAAGGCACAAATTAGGTTAGGTTAAGGCACAAATTAGGTTAGGTTAAGGCGCAACGTAGGTTAGGTTAAGGCACAACGTAGGTTAGGTTAAGGCACAACGTAGGTTAGGTTAAGGCACAACGTAGGTTAGGTTAAGGCACAACGTAGGTTAGGTTAAGGCACAACGTAGGTTAGGTTAAGGCACAACGTAGGTTAGGTTAAGGCACAACGTAGGTTAGGTTAAGGCACAACGTAGGTTAGGTTAAGGCACAACGTAGGTTAGGTTAAGGCACAACGTAGGTTAGGTTAAGGCACAACGTAGGTTAGGTTAAGGCACAACGTAGGTTAGGTTAAGGCACGATATAGGTTAGGTTAAGGTACGATATAGGTTAGGTTAAGGTACGATATAGGTTAGGTTAAGGTACGATATAGGTTAGGTTAAGGTACGATATACGTTAGGTTAAGGTACGATATAGGTTAGGTTAAGGTACGATATAGGTTAGGTTAAGGTACGATATACGTTAGGTTAAGGTACGATATAGGTTAGGTTAAGGTACGATATAGGTTAGGTTAAGGTACGATATAGGTTAGGTTAAGGTACGATATAGGTTAGGTTAAGGTACAATATAGCTTAGGTTCAGATACACATTGTTGTAGGGAAAGGTGTATTTGGGGGGGGGGGGGGGCGGCAGGTTCGTTGATAGTGATTATCGTAATTGGATGCCTGCGGCATTATCCGATTTGTCACGTCAGGATGCACTTTTGGCTCATGACAGGCGGCGCTCCGATTCCATGGTTGTGGCAGATCTGTGTCTTTCATTCCTGCCATTGTTTGTGTGCTGTGACAGGAGGCAGTATTGTGATGTTGGGTGCACCCCTGTGTAGGACATGTGTGGGTGTTCGTGGCTTAGCTGAGCAATGTGCGGATGTCGGAAGGGTGGGATATTGTGTTTTCTGGGTGGACCTCCCGGTCTGGTAATGATAGTGTGGATTGTGTCATGTGGCGGAGAGGATGCACTGGATGTTCTTCCATGCTGGTGGTTAGATATTGTGTGTGTGCCTGTTACAGGCAGAGAGTAGTGTGTGATAAGAGAGTAGTGTGTGATAAGAGTGTCTGGCTGACGTGTGGTTCTCATTGTGTGCAGAGTCTTTCAGCATGTATAGGGACGGTTGTATATATTATCTGTATTCTGATGGCTCTGCATCTATTACTAATCAGTGCCGTGTATACGGTTACTCTGGTTCCAGTCGAAACTGTTCTATCTCTGTACATTAGTGACACTACGGCTCCACTATGTTGCCGCCCCTGTCGGCCGTTTCCCCCAGTGTATGGCTAATGATTATCAGCAGTCAGTCTATTAGTCAATACCGGTAGTGTGACGACGTCAAATGTCCGGGATGGGGGAAGCTACACCCTTCCCGTGGGTCAGGGCCTAGAAAGACTCTTCCCACGCAGGAGACTGACTGTCGTTACTCTTCCGAGACATATATGTGCCCAGCGTTTTTTGCGACTGCGAGTGCAACGCCAGGAGGCTCGGACTGTCGTTACTCTTCCGAGAAATATATTTGCCCAGCGTTTTTTGCGACTGCGAGTGCAACGCCAGGAGGCTCGGACTGTCGTTACTCTTCCGAGAAATATATGTGCCCAGCGTTTTTTGCGACTGCGAGTGCAACGCCAGGAGGCTCGGATTGTCGTTACTCTTCCGAGATATATATTTGCCCAGCGTTTTTTGCGACTGCGAGTGCAACGCCCACGGGTGCCGACATGGATGGGGCGCTTCCTAGCTGATGGCTCAGCATGAGAATCCGTACAGTGAGCAATGCGATCGCGTCTGTAGCTTGTACGTGGTACAGCTCGCAGCTCATGAATAGGGACAGCGGGAATGTCGCATATTGGAAATATCTCTTCATGAAACGCATGTTATAGGTGTGGATTGCACCTTACGAGTGCGGGAAACGTCCGCCGTTCATCCGCTGGCGATGCGAGTTTGGCGGTTGGGGTGGGGCACGA
>NW_026047429.1:27500-32500 GCF_023864345.2 Schistocerca serialis cubense
CAACCATGGTAGGCGCAGAACCTACCATCGACAGTTGATAAGGCAGACATTTGAAAGATGCGTCGCCGGTACGAGGACCGTGCGATCAGCCCAAAGTTATTCAGAGTCACCAAGGCAAACGGACCGGACGAGCCGACCGATTGGTTTTGATCTAATAAAAGCGTCCCTTCCATCTCTGGTCGGGACTCTGTTTGCATGTATTAGCTCTAGAATTACCACAGTTATCCAAGTAACGTGGGTACGATCTAAGGAACCATAACTGATTTAATGAGCCATTCGCGGTTTCACCTTAATGCGGCTTGTACTGAGACATGCATGGCTTAATCTTTGAGACAAGCATATGACTACTGGCAGGATCAACCAGGGAGCTGCGTCAACTAGAGCTGAGCAGCCGGCCGCCCGGGAGTGTGTCCCGGGGGCCCGCGCGAACACGCAAGCGTCCGCTCAATTATTCTGCAAACAGGAGGAGGCTGAGCTCCCCTGCACAACACACCTCGAAACCCTCTCAGGTCCCGGCGGCGCGCAGCGCCGTCCTAAGTACTTGGTCGGGTTCGAGAGAGGCGCAATCGCCCGGAGTTAGGCGAGTAGACGCTTTAGGTGCGACCACCCGTGCTCCCAACTGAGCTTGCCGCTGCCGACAGAGGCCCGGGAGCGTGCTGTCGTGGCATTGCCGGCGGGAGACAACACGCGCCACCTACGGTGACCGGCAGCTCCAACGCCAGCGCCACAGAAGGACAAAAGCCCCACTTGGGTGCCGAAGCGAACTCTCCCAGCACAGCGCACGCGCCAACACGTCCGCACAGCTGCGATACAAACCACCTGCGAGAACCGCTGGGGCGACCGAGCAGCAGACGGCGTCGCGGCGCCGAGCGCCGGGCGGCGGCGCATCCTCAGCGCACAAAGTCCTCAATCGGACCAGCACACTGCAGATGGCCACCGCGCTTCGCACCGGGCCCGCGAGGACCTACTTTGGCCGCAAGGCGCCGCGAGCAGGGGGCGCCGGCGCGCAGCTGCGCCGCCTGCCGCGTCCGTCGGCCGGCGCGCCTGCCACTGGCCGCCCCCACCAGCCGGCTGTGGCGCGTGCGCCCACGCACCGCGCTGCCAGCACGCCGGGCGGCCCCCCCCTCACCGGCCGGGGACGGTCCCACCCAGCCACCGCCGCGTATCGCCTCACACCCAGATCCCCTTTCACGTTCGTGGGCATGGTGGGTCCCCTTTCACGTTCGTGGGCATGGTGGGTCTCCCTGAAACAACCGGTTAATAGCTCGACCGATCGTCGCCAACACTGATTCACCTCTAGCGAGAACAACCGCACCACAACGGGTTACCAGTTGTTCATTTGCGTAACGTCACCAGCAAACGTACACGTCCATCGCCATTTGCAACGAGTATTGCATGCCTGTGTCAGGTGTCACAACACACTACGTCTGCCCACATAGACGCAACAACATGTGCACGCCTAGAGAACACGTGGAAGGTAGACCCCGTACGTATGCGGTGTCCATTGCGCGAACGACTGTCAGCCCGCCTCTGCAGCATGTCGCAGATGTGGAACGCGGTGCAACATGCTATCACGGTGTGTGAGAAGAGACGACTACGTCCGAATACACGCTCCACTACATCAACAGACTGCTCATGCTGATCGCCATCCAGGGCGTCCGTTCCTCCCACACGTCTGTATGGCGTACCACACTGCAATCCAGCTCTTATAGGGAGACGACACGTAGCTGCGTGCACAATATTTGGACTGTATGGTCCGCCGTTGCTAGGCGCAGTCGTCATACGGTCACATGTGCCACGATGTATCATTCAGTACATACGGACCAATGTGCAGTACAGTTTGTGGGTTTTGCGTACATCGGCGGACAGGTGACAGGCCGTACCACAACGTAGGCTGAGTACGTCGGCATGCGAAGGGCATTGAACATGCAAACTTCTCACCGACCAGCTTGCGAAGGCAGGGGGGAAGGGGGGGGGGGCGGCATGTACGTCCTGCTGCTATCCACACTACAGTGTATAGCAGGAGCATGTGGAAAGTCAGCAACACCTGCAAGGTGTTTAACATGACGCGATACACAGGGGACCGGGCAGTGCGAGTAGGGAACTATATTGCGAGGGTTGCGGTTAGGCAACACTACACCAATTTAACGGGTTGCATAACAATTACAGAGCAGGTTCAGCGACAACGTGCGTCAGGTTAAGGCGCAATATAGTTTAGGTTACGGCGCACTTTAGGTTAGGTTAAGGCACATTATAGGTTAGGTTAAGGCACATTATAGGTTAGGTTAAGGCACAACATGGGTTAGGTTAAGGCACAACATGGGTTAGGTTAAGGCACAACATGGGTTAGGTTAAGGCACAACATGGGTTAGGTTAAGGCACAACATGGGTTAGGTTAAGGCACAACATGGGTTAGGTTAAGGCACAACATGGGTTAGGTTAAGGCACAACATGGGTTACGTTAAGGCACAACATGGGTTACGTTAAGGCACAACATGGGTTAGGTTAAGGCACAACATGGGTTAGGTTAAGGCACAACATGGGTTAGGTTAAGGCACAACATGGGTTAGGTTAAGGCACAACATGGGTTACGTTAAGGCACAACATGGGTTACGTTAAGGCACAACATGGGTTACGTTAAGGCACAACATGGGTTACGTTAAGGCACAACATGGGTTACGTTAAGGCACAACATGGGTTACGTTAAGGCACAACATGGGTTACGTTAAGGCACAACATGGGTTACGTTAAGGCACAAATTAGGTTAGGTTAAGGCACAAATTAGGTTAGGTTAAGGCGCAACGTAGGTTAGGTTAAGGCACAACGTAGGTTAGGTTAAGGCACAACGTAGGTTAGGTTAAGGCACAACGTAGGTTAGGTTAAGGCACAACGTAGGTTAGGTTAAGGCACAACGTAGGTTAGGTTAAGGCACAACGTAGGTTAGGTTAAGGCACAACGTAGGTTAGGTTAAGGCACAACGTAGGTTAGGTTAAGGCACAACGTAGGTTAGGTTAAGGCACAACGTAGGTTAGGTTAAGGCACAACGTAGGTTAGGTTAAGGCACAACGTAGGTTAGGTTAAGGCACAACGTAGGTTAGGTTAAGGCACGATATAGGTTAGGTTAAGGTACGATATAGGTTAGGTTAAGGTACGATATAGGTTAGGTTAAGGTACGATATAGGTTAGGTTAAGGTACGATATACGTTAGGTTAAGGTACGATATAGGTTAGGTTAAGGTACGATATAGGTTAGGTTAAGGTACGATATACGTTAGGTTAAGGTACGATATAGGTTAGGTTAAGGTACGATATAGGTTAGGTTAAGGTACGATATAGGTTAGGTTAAGGTACGATATAGGTTAGGTTAAGGTACAATATAGCTTAGGTTCAGATACACATTGTTGTAGGGAAAGGTGTATTTGGGGGGGGGGGGCGGCAGGTTCGTTGATAGTGATTATCGTAATTGGATGCCTGCGGCATTATCCGATTTGTCACGTCAGGATGCACTTTTGGCTCATGACAGGCGGCGCTCCGATTCCATGGTTGTGGCAGATCTGTGTCTTTCATTCCTGCCATTGTTTGTGTGCTGTGACAGGAGGCAGTATTGTGATGTTGGGTGCACCCCTGTGTAGGACATGTGTGGGTGTTCGTGGCTTAGCTGAGCAATGTGCGGATGTCGGAAGGGTGGGATATTGTGTTTTCTGGGTGGACCTCCCGGTCTGGTAATGATAGTGTGGATTGTGTCATGTGGCGGAGAGGATGCACTGGATGTTCTTCCATGCTGGTGGTTAGATATTGTGTGTGTGCCTGTTACAGGCAGAGAGTAGTGTGTGATAAGAGAGTAGTGTGTGATAAGAGTGTCTGGCTGACGTGTGGTTCTCATTGTGTGCAGAGTCTTTCAGCATGTATAGGGACGGTTGTATATATTATCTGTATTCTGATGGCTCTGCATCTATTACTAATCAGTGCCGTGTATACGGTTACTCTGGTTCCAGTCGAAACTGTTCTATCTCTGTACATTAGTGACACTACGGCTCCACTATGTTGCCGCCCCTGTCGGCCGTTTCCCCCAGTGTATGGCTAATGATTATCAGCAGTCAGTCTATTAGTCAATACCGGTAGTGTGACGACGTCAAATGTCCGGGATGGGGGAAGCTACACCCTTCCCGTGGGTCAGGGCCTAGAAAGACTCTTCCCACGCAGGAGACTGACTGTCGTTACTCTTCCGAGACATATATGTGCCCAGCGTTTTTTGCGACTGCGAGTGCAACGCCAGGAGGCTCGGACTGTCGTTACTCTTCCGAGAAATATATTTGCCCAGCGTTTTTTGCGACTGCGAGTGCAACGCCAGGAGGCTCGGACTGTCGTTACTCTTCCGAGAAATATATGTGCCCAGCGTTTTTTGCGACTGCGAGTGCAACGCCAGGAGGCTCGGATTGTCGTTACTCTTCCGAGATATATATTTGCCCAGCGTTTTTTGCGACTGCGAGTGCAACGCCCACGGGTGCCGACATGGATGGGGCGCTTCCTAGCTGATGGCTCAGCATGAGAATCCGTACAGTGAGCAATGCGATCGCGTCTGTAGCTTGTACGTGGTACAGCTCGCAGCTCATGAATAGGGACAGCGGGAATGTCGCATATTGGAAATATCTCTTCATGAAACGCATGTTATAGGTGTGGATTGCACCTTACGAGTGCGGGAAACGTCCGCCGTTCATCCGCTGGCGATGCGAGTTTGGCGGTTGGGGTGGGGCACGAACGGGTGCAGGTGGTGTGATTGCCGGTCCACGACTTCGTGCGGCAGAGGCACTGGCGTATGGGTGCTGTGGTCGACAGAGGCTGCATGCTTTGTGGGTGGCGTCGAAAGATGGGCACTGTGGGCCCATCGATGTCTTCGTCGGCTTGGCGTCCCATAGATGGCGGTATCGTCGTTGCAGGAGCTCATGCTGAGGGAGACCTACAGATGGCGGTATGTTTTGTGGTGCGCTCGACATGGCGGAC
>NW_026047429.1:40000-45000 GCF_023864345.2 Schistocerca serialis cubense
CTGTCCCTATTAATCATTACCTCGGGTTCCGAAAACCAACAAAATAGAACCGAGGTCCTATTCCATTATTCCATGCACACAGTATTCAGGCGGGCTTGCCTGCTTTAAGCACTCTAATTTGTTCAAAGTAAACGTGCCGGCCCACCGAGACACTCAATAAAGAGCACCCTGGTAGGATTTCAACGGGGTCCGCCTCGGGACGCACGAGCACGCACGAGGCGGTCGCACGCCTTCGGCTCGCCCCACCGGCAGGACGTCCCACGATACATGCCAGTTAAACACCGACGGGCGGTGAACCAACAGCGTGGGACACAAATCCAACTACGAGCTTTTTAACCGCAACAACTTTAATATACGCTATTGGAGCTGGAATTACCGCGGCTGCTGGCACCAGACTTGCCCTCCAATAGATACTCGTTAAAGGATTTAAAGTGTACTCATTCCGATTACGGGGCCTCGGATGAGTCCCGTATCGTTATTTTTCGTCACTACCTCCCCGTGCCGGGAGTGGGTAATTTGCGCGCCTGCTGCCTTCCTTGGATGTGGTAGCCGTTTCTCAGGCTCCCTCTCCGGAATCGAACCCTGATTCCCCGTTACCCGTTACAACCATGGTAGGCGCAGAACCTACCATCGACAGTTGATAAGGCAGACATTTGAAAGATGCGTCGCCGGTACGAGGACCGTGCGATCAGCCCAAAGTTATTCAGAGTCACCAAGGCAAACGGACCGGACGAGCCGACCGATTGGTTTTGATCTAATAAAAGCGTCCCTTCCATCTCTGGTCGGGACTCTGTTTGCATGTATTAGCTCTAGAATTACCACAGTTATCCAAGTAACGTGGGTACGATCTAAGGAACCATAACTGATTTAATGAGCCATTCGCGGTTTCACCTTAATGCGGCTTGTACTGAGACATGCATGGCTTAATCTTTGAGACAAGCATATGACTACTGGCAGGATCAACCAGGGAGCTGCGTCAACTAGAGCTGAGCAGCCGGCCGCCCGGGAGTGTGTCCCGGGGGCCCGCGCGAACACGCAAGCGTCCGCTCAATTATTCTGCAAACAGGAGGAGGCTGAGCTCCCCTGCACAACACACCTCGAAACCCTCTCAGGTCCCGGCGGCGCGCAGCGCCGTCCTAAGTACTTGGTCGGGTTCGAGAGAGGCGCAATCGCCCGGAGTTAGGCGAGTAGACGCTTTAGGTGCGACCACCCGTGCTCCCAACTGAGCTTGCCGCTGCCGACAGAGGCCCGGGAGCGTGCTGTCGTGGCATTGCCGGCGGGAGACAACACGCGCCACCTACGGTGACCGGCAGCTCCAACGCCAGCGCCACAGAAGGACAAAAGCCCCACTTGGGTGCCGAAGCGAACTCTCCCAGCACAGCGCACGCGCCAACACGTCCGCACAGCTGCGATACAAACCACCTGCGAGAACCGCTGGGGCGACCGAGCAGCAGACGGCGTCGCGGCGCCGAGCGCCGGGCGGCGGCGCATCCTCAGCGCACAAAGTCCTCAATCGGACCAGCACACTGCAGATGGCCACCGCGCTTCGCACCGGGCCCGCGAGGACCTACTTTGGCCGCAAGGCGCCGCGAGCAGGGGGCGCCGGCGCGCAGCTGCGCCGCCTGCCGCGTCCGTCGGCCGGCGCGCCTGCCACTGGCCGCCCCCACCAGCCGGCTGTGGCGCGTGCGCCCACGCACCGCGCTGCCAGCACGCCGGGCGGCCCCCCCTCACCGGCCGGGGACGGTCCCACCCAGCCACCGCCGCGTATCGCCTCACACCCAGATCCCCTTTCACGTTCGTGGGCATGGTGGGTCCCCTTTCACGTTCGTGGGCATGGTGGGTCTCCCTGAAACAACCGGTTAATAGCTCGACCGATCGTCGCCAACACTGATTCACCTCTAGCGAGAACAACCGCACCACAACGGGTTACCAGTTGTTCATTTGCGTAACGTCACCAGCAAACGTACACGTCCATCGCCATTTGCAACGAGTATTGCATGCCTGTGTCAGGTGTCACAACACACTACGTCTGCCCACATAGACGCAACAACATGTGCACGCCTAGAGAACACGTGGAAGGTAGACCCCGTACGTATGCGGTGTCCATTGCGCGAACGACTGTCAGCCCGCCTCTGCAGCATGTCGCAGATGTGGAACGCGGTGCAACATGCTATCACGGTGTGTGAGAAGAGACGACTACGTCCGAATACACGCTCCACTACATCAACAGACTGCTCATGCTGATCGCCATCCAGGGCGTCCGTTCCTCCCACACGTCTGTATGGCGTACCACACTGCAATCCAGCTCTTATAGGGAGACGACACGTAGCTGCGTGCACAATATTTGGACTGTATGGTCCGCCGTTGCTAGGCGCAGTCGTCATACGGTCACATGTGCCACGATGTATCATTCAGTACATACGGACCAATGTGCAGTACAGTTTGTGGGTTTTGCGTACATCGGCGGACAGGTGACAGGCCGTACCACAACGTAGGCTGAGTACGTCGGCATGCGAAGGGCATTGAACATGCAAACTTCTCACCGACCAGCTTGCGAAGGCAGGGGGGAAGGGGGGGGGGGCGGCATGTACGTCCTGCTGCTATCCACACTACAGTGTATAGCAGGAGCATGTGGAAAGTCAGCAACACCTGCAAGGTGTTTAACATGACGCGATACACAGGGGACCGGGCAGTGCGAGTAGGGAACTATATTGCGAGGGTTGCGGTTAGGCAACACTACACCAATTTAACGGGTTGCATAACAATTACAGAGCAGGTTCAGCGACAACGTGCGTCAGGTTAAGGCGCAATATAGTTTAGGTTACGGCGCACTTTAGGTTAGGTTAAGGCACATTATAGGTTAGGTTAAGGCACATTATAGGTTAGGTTAAGGCACAACATGGGTTAGGTTAAGGCACAACATGGGTTAGGTTAAGGCACAACATGGGTTAGGTTAAGGCACAACATGGGTTAGGTTAAGGCACAACATGGGTTAGGTTAAGGCACAACATGGGTTAGGTTAAGGCACAACATGGGTTAGGTTAAGGCACAACATGGGTTACGTTAAGGCACAACATGGGTTACGTTAAGGCACAACATGGGTTAGGTTAAGGCACAACATGGGTTAGGTTAAGGCACAACATGGGTTAGGTTAAGGCACAACATGGGTTAGGTTAAGGCACAACATGGGTTACGTTAAGGCACAACATGGGTTACGTTAAGGCACAACATGGGTTACGTTAAGGCACAACATGGGTTACGTTAAGGCACAACATGGGTTACGTTAAGGCACAACAAGGGTTACGTTAAGGCACAACATGGGTTACGTTAAGGGACAACATGGGTTACGTTAAGGCACAAATTAGGTTAGGTTAAGGCACAAATTAGGTTAGGTTAAGGCGCAACGTAGGTTAGGTTAAGGCACAACGTAGGTTAGGTTAAGGCACAACGTAGGTTAGGTTAAGGCACAACGTAGGTTAGGTTAAGGCACAACGTAGGTTAGGTTAAGGCACAACGTAGGTTAGGTTAAGGCACAACGTAGGTTAGGTTAAGGCACAACGTAGGTTAGGTTAAGGCACAACGTAGGTTAGGTTAAGGCACAACGTAGGTTAGGTTAAGGCACAACGTAGGTTAGGTTAAGGCACGATATAGGTTAGGTTAAGGTACGATATAGGTTAGGTTAAGGTACGATATAGGTTAGGTTAAGGTACGATATAGGTTAGGTTAAGGTACGATATACGTTAGGTTAAGGTACGATATAGGTTAGGTTAAGGTACGATATAGGTTAGGTTAAGGTACGATATACGTTAGGTTAAGGTACGATATAGGTTAGGTTAAGGTACGATATAGGTTAGGTTAAGGTACGATATAGGTTAGGTTAAGGTACGATATAGGTTAGGTTAAGGTACAATATAGCTTAGGTTCAGATACACATTGTTGTAGGGAAAGGTGTATTTGGGGGGGGGGGGCGGCAGGTTCGTTGATAGTGATTATCGTAATTGGATGCCTGCGGCATTATCCGATTTGTCACGTCAGGATGCACTTTTGGCTCATGACAGGCGGCGCTCCGATTCCATGGTTGTGGCAGATCTGTGTCTTTCATTCCTGCCATTGTTTGTGTGCTGTGACAGGAGGCAGTATTGTGATGTTGGGTGCACCCCTGTGTAGGACATGTGTGGGTGTTCGTGGCTTAGCTGAGCAATGTGCGGATGTCGGAAGGGTGGGATATTGTGTTTTCTGGGTGGACCTCCCGGTCTGGTAATGATAGTGTGGATTGTGTCATGTGGCGGAGAGGATGCACTGGATGTTCTTCCATGCTGGTGGTTAGATATTGTGTGTGTGCCTGTTACAGGCAGAGAGTAGTGTGTGATAAGAGAGTAGTGTGTGATAAGAGTGTCTGGCTGACGTGTGGTTCTCATTGTGTGCAGAGTCTTTCAGCATGTATAGGGACGGTTGTATATATTATCTGTATTCTGATGGCTCTGCATCTATTACTAATCAGTGCCGTGTATACGGTTACTCTGGTTCCAGTCGAAACTGTTCTATCTCTGTACATTAGTGACACTACGGCTCCACTATGTTGCCGCCCCTGTCGGCCGTTTCCCCCAGTGTATGGCTAATGATTATCAGCAGTCAGTCTATTAGTCAATACCGGTAGTGTGACGACGTCAAATGTCCGGGATGGGGGAAGCTACACCCTTCCCGTGGGTCAGGGCCTAGAAAGACTCTTCCCACGCAGGAGACTGACTGTCGTTACTCTTCCGAGACATATATGTGCCCAGCGTTTTTTGCGACTGCGAGTGCAACGCCAGGAGGCTCGGACTGTCGTTACTCTTCCGAGAAATATATTTGCCCAGCGTTTTTTGCGACTGCGAGTGCAACGCCAGGAGGCTCGGACTGTCGTTACTCTTCCGAGAAATATATGTGCCCAGCGTTTTTTGCGACTGCGAGTGCAACGCCAGGAGGCTCGGATTGTCGTTACTCTTCCGAGATATATATTT
>NW_026047429.1:52500-57500 GCF_023864345.2 Schistocerca serialis cubense
ACACAAATCCAACTACGAGCTTTTTAACCGCAACAACTTTAATATACGCTATTGGAGCTGGAATTACCGCGGCTGCTGGCACCAGACTTGCCCTCCAATAGATACTCGTTAAAGGATTTAAAGTGTACTCATTCCGATTACGGGGCCTCGGATGAGTCCCGTATCGTTATTTTTCGTCACTACCTCCCCGTGCCGGGAGTGGGTAATTTGCGCGCCTGCTGCCTTCCTTGGATGTGGTAGCCGTTTCTCAGGCTCCCTCTCCGGAATCGAACCCTGATTCCCCGTTACCCGTTACAACCATGGTAGGCGCAGAACCTACCATCGACAGTTGATAAGGCAGACATTTGAAAGATGCGTCGCCGGTACGAGGACCGTGCGATCAGCCCAAAGTTATTCAGAGTCACCAAGGCAAACGGACCGGACGAGCCGACCGATTGGTTTTGATCTAATAAAAGCGTCCCTTCCATCTCTGGTCGGGACTCTGTTTGCATGTATTAGCTCTAGAATTACCACAGTTATCCAAGTAACGTGGGTACGATCTAAGGAACCATAACTGATTTAATGAGCCATTCGCGGTTTCACCTTAATGCGGCTTGTACTGAGACATGCATGGCTTAATCTTTGAGACAAGCATATGACTACTGGCAGGATCAACCAGGGAGCTGCGTCAACTAGAGCTGAGCAGCCGGCCGCCCGGGAGTGTGTCCCGGGGGCCCGCGCGAACACGCAAGCGTCCGCTCAATTATTCTGCAAACAGGAGGAGGCTGAGCTCCCCTGCACAACACACCTCGAAACCCTCTCAGGTCCCGGCGGCGCGCAGCGCCGTCCTAAGTACTTGGTCGGGTTCGAGAGAGGCGCAATCGCCCGGAGTTAGGCGAGTAGACGCTTTAGGTGCGACCACCCGTGCTCCCAACTGAGCTTGCCGCTGCCGACAGAGGCCCGGGAGCGTGCTGTCGTGGCATTGCCGGCGGGAGACAACACGCGCCACCTACGGTGACCGGCAGCTCCAACGCCAGCGCCACAGAAGGACAAAAGCCCCACTTGGGTGCCGAAGCGAACTCTCCCAGCACAGCGCACGCGCCAACACGTCCGCACAGCTGCGATACAAACCACCTGCGAGAACCGCTGGGGCGACCGAGCAGCAGACGGCGTCGCGGCGCCGAGCGCCGGGCGGCGGCGCATCCTCAGCGCACAAAGTCCTCAATCGGACCAGCACACTGCAGATGGCCACCGCGCTTCGCACCGGGCCCGCGAGGACCTACTTTGGCCGCAAGGCGCCGCGAGCAGGGGGCGCCGGCGCGCAGCTGCGCCGCCTGCCGCGTCCGTCGGCCGGCGCGCCTGCCACTGGCCGCCCCCACCAGCCGGCTGTGGCGCGTGCGCCCACGCACCGCGCTGCCAGCACGCCGGGCGGCCCCCCCTCACCGGCCGGGGACGGTCCCACCCAGCCACCGCCGCGTATCGCCTCACACCCAGATCCCCTTTCACGTTCGTGGGCATGGTGGGTCCCCTTTCACGTTCGTGGGCATGGTGGGTCTCCCTGAAACAACCGGTTAATAGCTCGACCGATCGTCGCCAACACTGATTCACCTCTAGCGAGAACAACCGCACCACAACGGGTTACCAGTTGTTCATTTGCGTAACGTCACCAGCAAACGTACACGTCCATCGCCATTTGCAACGAGTATTGCATGCCTGTGTCAGGTGTCACAACACACTACGTCTGCCCACATAGACGCAACAACATGTGCACGCCTAGAGAACACGTGGAAGGTAGACCCCGTACGTATGCGGTGTCCATTGCGCGAACGACTGTCAGCCCGCCTCTGCAGCATGTCGCAGATGTGGAACGCGGTGCAACATGCTATCACGGTGTGTGAGAAGAGACGACTACGTCCGAATACACGCTCCACTACATCAACAGACTGCTCATGCTGATCGCCATCCAGGGCGTCCGTTCCTCCCACACGTCTGTATGGCGTACCACACTGCAATCCAGCTCTTATAGGGAGACGACACGTAGCTGCGTGCACAATATTTGGACTGTATGGTCCGCCGTTGCTAGGCGCAGTCGTCATACGGTCACATGTGCCACGATGTATCATTCAGTACATACGGACCAATGTGCAGTACAGTTTGTGGGTTTTGCGTACATCGGCGGACAGGTGACAGGCCGTACCACAACGTAGGCTGAGTACGTCGGCATGCGAAGGGCATTGAACATGCAAACTTCTCACCGACCAGCTTGCGAAGGCAGGGGGGAAGGGGGGGGGGGCGGCATGTACGTCCTGCTGCTATCCACACTACAGTGTATAGCAGGAGCATGTGGAAAGTCAGCAACACCTGCAAGGTGTTTAACATGACGCGATACACAGGGGACCGGGCAGTGCGAGTAGGGAACTATATTGCGAGGGTTGCGGTTAGGCAACACTACACCAATTTAACGGGTTGCATAACAATTACAGAGCAGGTTCAGCGACAACGTGCGTCAGGTTAAGGCGCAATATAGTTTAGGTTACGGCGCACTTTAGGTTAGGTTAAGGCACATTATAGGTTAGGTTAAGGCACATTATAGGTTAGGTTAAGGCACAACATGGGTTAGGTTAAGGCACAACATGGGTTAGGTTAAGGCACAACATGGGTTAGGTTAAGGCACAACATGGGTTAGGTTAAGGCACAACATGGGTTAGGTTAAGGCACAACATGGGTTAGGTTAAGGCACAACATGGGTTACGTTAAGGCACAACATGGGTTAGGTTAAGGCACAACATGGGTTAGGTTAAGGCACAACATGGGTTAGGTTAAGGCACAACATGGGTTAGGTTAAGGCACAACATGGGTTACGTTAAGGCACAACATGGGTTACGTTAAGGCACAACATGGGTTACGTTAAGGCACAACATGGGTTACGTTAAGGCACAACATGGGTTACGTTAAGGCACAACATGGGTTACGTTAAGGCACAACATGGGTTACGTTAAGGCACAACATGGGTTACGTTAAGGCACAAATTAGGTTAGGTTAAGGCACAAATTAGGTTAGGTTAAGGCGCAACGTAGGTTAGGTTAAGGCACAACGTAGGTTAGGTTAAGGCACAACGTAGGTTAGGTTAAGGCACAACGTAGGTTAGGTTAAGGCACAACGTAGGTTAGGTTAAGGCACAACGTAGGTTAGGTTAAGGCACAACGTAGGTTAGGTTAAGGCACAACGTAGGTTAGGTTAAGGCACAACGTAGGTTAGGTTAAGGCACAACGTAGGTTAGGTTAAGGCACAACGTAGGTTAGGTTAAGGCACAACGTAGGTTAGGTTAAGGCACAACGTAGGTTAGGTTAAGGCACGATATAGGTTAGGTTAAGGTACGATATAGGTTAGGTTAAGGTACGATATAGGTTAGGTTAAGGTACGATATAGGTTAGGTTAAGGTACGATATACGTTAGGTTAAGGTACGATATAGGTTAGGTTAAGGTACGATATAGGTTAGGTTAAGGTACGATATACGTTAGGTTAAGGTACGATATAGGTTAGGTTAAGGTACGATATAGGTTAGGTTAAGGTACGATATAGGTTAGGTTAAGGTACGATATAGGTTAGGTTAAGGTACAATATAGCTTAGGTTCAGATACACATTGTTGTAGGGAAAGGTGTATTTGGGGGGGGGGGGCGGCAGGTTCGTTGATAGTGATTATCGTAATTGGATGCCTGCGGCATTATCCGATTTGTCACGTCAGGATGCACTTTTGGCTCATGACAGGCGGCGCTCCGATTCCATGGTTGTGGCAGATCTGTGTCTTTCATTCCTGCCATTGTTTGTGTGCTGTGACAGGAGGCAGTATTGTGATGTTGGGTGCACCCCTGTGTAGGACATGTGTGGGTGTTCGTGGCTTAGCTGAGCAATGTGCGGATGTCGGAAGGGTGGGATATTGTGTTTTCTGGGTGGACCTCCCGGTCTGGTAATGATAGTGTGGATTGTGTCATGTGGCGGAGAGGATGCACTGGATGTTCTTCCATGCTGGTGGTTAGATATTGTGTGTGTGCCTGTTACAGGCAGAGAGTAGTGTGTGATAAGAGAGTAGTGTGTGATAAGAGTGTCTGGCTGACGTGTGGTTCTCATTGTGTGCAGAGTCTTTCAGCATGTATAGGGACGGTTGTATATATTATCTGTATTCTGATGGCTCTGCATCTATTACTAATCAGTGCCGTGTATACGGTTACTCTGGTTCCAGTCGAAACTGTTCTATCTCTGTACATTAGTGACACTACGGCTCCACTATGTTGCCGCCCCTGTCGGCCGTTTCCCCCAGTGTATGGCTAATGATTATCAGCAGTCAGTCTATTAGTCAATACCGGTAGTGTGACGACGTCAAATGTCCGGGATGGGGGAAGCTACACCCTTCCCGTGGGTCAGGGCCTAGAAAGACTCTTCCCACGCAGGAGACTGACTGTCGTTACTCTTCCGAGACATATATGTGCCCAGCGTTTTTTGCGACTGCGAGTGCAACGCCAGGAGGCTCGGACTGTCGTTACTCTTCCGAGAAATATATTTGCCCAGCGTTTTTTGCGACTGCGAGTGCAACGCCAGGAGGCTCGGACTGTCGTTACTCTTCCGAGAAATATATGTGCCCAGCGTTTTTTGCGACTGCGAGTGCAACGCCAGGAGGCTCGGATTGTCGTTACTCTTCCGAGATATATATTTGCCCAGCGTTTTTTGCGACTGCGAGTGCAACGCCCACGGGTGCCGACATGGATGGGGCGCTTCCTAGCTGATGGCTCAGCATGAGAATCCGTACAGTGAGCAATGCGATCGCGTCTGTAGCTTGTACGTGGTACAGCTCGCAGCTCATGAATAGGGACAGCGGGAATGTCGCATATTGGAAATATCTCTTCATGAAACGCATGTTATAGGTGTGGATTGCACCTTACGAGTGCGGGAAACGTCCGCCGTTCATCCGCTGGCGATGCGAGTTTGGCGGTTGGGGTGGGGCACGAACGGGTGCAGGTGGTG
>NW_026047429.1:62500-65000 GCF_023864345.2 Schistocerca serialis cubense
TGTCATGTCGTCAGTATCCTCCTTTTTGATTGTGGAGAGCTGCATTGGGGAGTGTATTTTCTCCCTCACGATTTTGTAGGGCATGCCCCAAGGGTCCAGGGTTAGATGTTCCTTTACGAAGTCCTCCCAACTCTGCTGTCTGTGTTGATTTAGGGTGTCCTTAAAGACCCTCTTCTGTCTTCTGTATATAGTAAGATGGAATTGTCTTTCTGCTTGGGCAAAAGCCCTCTGATAGTTCCTGCGTGCTCTACGCATAGACTGCCTGAGCCGCGACAGCTCCGGAGTCCATGGCGCAGTCGCTTTCCGAATGAGACGTCTTTTCACTGGTATCGCTACGGCGATAGCCGTCTTTATAGAGGTAGTTAGGGCCTCTACTGCCTCTTCCACGTTAAATTCAATTCCGAGCTCTGGAGGATCGAACTCCGCCTCCAGAAGGCCCCAGTTGGCTCTCCCGTAGTCATAACGCATTGTCCACTCTGCAGGTACCCGGTCCTCCTCCACAGATATTTCAAATTCAATGACATTGTGATCACTCGTAGTTATGCCGTCGTATGTTTTCCAGTTTAAAATTTTATTTGCAATGTCCATTGAAGTTAAAGTGATGTCAATGAAAGATGCTGCCCCGGCTCGGCTCCTATAAGATGGAGGGTTGCCGGGGAGATTCGCAACATTCAAATTGTGTTCCATGATTAGATCTTCTAGTTCGATTCCTCTGTGGTCTTGTACCGGGCTATGCCAGAGCGGCGATTTTGCATTTGCATCCATTGATATTATTATAGGCTTGTCTTGTAAGGTTCTTATTGCTGTCCGCAATTGTCCCAGGTAAATGTCAATATCATGTCTATACTGACAATACAGATTCATTAAATACAAACTGTGTCCTTTTAAATTTACTTCTACAACCGTGAGATGTGTAGTACATAATTGAGTAATTACAGTTGTTTTGATTAAATTACTTAATATTATGATTGAAGTCATTGGTTGCTGGCCTGAGGCAATCACCTGTGCGTTAACGGGAAAACCAGGGACCCTTCCCGAGACGGAGTATGGTTCTTGTATTAATAAGATGTCTACTTTATATTCCTCTGTTAGTCTTCTTAATTCGTGTAAGACTAACTGACTTCTCATTGCATTTACCTGAAACACTCTAAAGTGCATCAGGATACCTTGTATAGAAATGACTATTTGGCCAAGTTTGGGCAGGATCAAAAGCGATCCTGCCGTACATCATTACCATATCATTGTATATCTTTTTTAAGTCAAAAACCCTGCCCCTTCGAGCAAAAACTTTCGACACAAGTTCCTCTAATTCTTTGAACTCAAGAGGTATATTTACTGCGGCGAGCTGGATGCAGTCAGCATCCTCCAGAGCAGGGAATGTTATCTTTCTTCCTCTGGGATACCCGGTCCTCACCAGCTGCCTAAGAGCCACTGTCAAAATCGCTGGATCTTCTAATCGTGACAGTCTTAATGACTCCTCGCATATACCATATGTATTCCCAGGGGGACAAATGTTATAAGTCCTTCTTCTCACAGAGGTGTCTACATTTATTGGGTCCATTTTCTCTTTCACCTTGCCACCACCAGTTACTTCTACTTTCAAGGTTTTCAGTACTACTTGTTCTACAGAGTCCTTTGACAAATTTTCTGTGCCATCACCAGTTACAGTTTTGTCTAAACACAAATTTGTTAGTGATTTATATGTCTTCTCTGCAGTGTGTCCAGCAGCCGAGCCGGTGCCAGACGCCGATGTCCTCCCCCTTGAGGCCAGGAAGCCCCCGACCTGGCAGGAGAAGTCCGCCGCCCCGCCCGACGCCGCCGCCGCGACCGAGACCCCCCTCCTGTCGGCCAGAAAGGACCCGACCTGACAGGAGAAGTCTACCATCTCCGGCTGCACCGCAGGAACTGGAACAAAGTAAGAATCGTTACTTTCGTCATCTTCATCCAAAGATGATTGTGACCTCCACCTTCTCCATCTTTCTGCATCCCGTGCTACTTTGCTGGGTGACTTACGTTTCTGGACTTTTCGGCTAGTCGCCATAGTCAGTCCTTTGAATCAATCTTTGTAGTAACAGCTTGTAAGTCATACACTCCCGTCCTGGGGAGTGACAGATCCTCTTTCTGTACCTACATGGGATGCATATTTCTCGTTTATCACAAGATTTTTTATCATGGCCATCCTCCCCACATTTTCCACAAACTGAGTTCTGGAAATTACAGTATTTGGCCACATGGCCATAATCCTGGCATTTAGTACATTTTGCCAGTGCTGTATAGTCTTTAACTGATATCGCTGTGTAACCTATATATAATTTGTTTGTTTTGACTATCTGTTTTCTGAGATCAGGTGCCACCTCTACGGCATGATGCACCGTGGGTCGATCCCGTGGCCCTGTTTTGAACCGTAACTTAAATTTCTCCATAAATTCTTCTTTTGTCATCATTTCCTCAAAGTTTTGTTCATATGCACAATTGATGACGTCGTCCTGCGACATGTACG
>NW_026047429.1:72500-75000 GCF_023864345.2 Schistocerca serialis cubense
GCCGGCCGCCCGGGAGTGTGTCCCGGGGGCCCGCGCGAACACGCAAGCGTCCGCTCAATTATTCTGCAAACAGGAGGAGGCTGAGCTCCCCTGCACAACACACCTCGAAACCCTCTCAGGTCCCGGCGGCGCGCAGCGCCGTCCTAAGTACTTGGTCGGGTTCGAGAGAGGCGCAATCGCCCGGAGTTAGGCGAGTAGACGCTTTAGGTGCGACCACCCGTGCTCCCAACTGAGCTTGCCGCTGCCGACAGAGGCCCGGGAGCGTGCTGTCGTGGCATTGCCGGCGGGAGACAACACGCGCCACCTACGGTGACCGGCAGCTCCAACGCCAGCGCCACAGAAGGACAAAAGCCCCACTTGGGTGCCGAAGCGAACTCTCCCAGCATAGCGCACGCGCCAACACGTCCGCACAGCTGCGATACAAACCACCTGCGAGAACCGCTGGGGCGACCGAGCAGCAGACGGCGTCGCGGCGCCGAGCGCCGGGCGGCGGCGCATCCTCAGCGCACAAAGTCCTCAATCGGACCAGCACACTGCAGATGGCCACCGCGCTTCGCACCGGGCCCGCGAGGACCTACTTTGGCCGCAAGGCGCCGCGAGCAGGGGGCGCCGGCGCGCAGCTGCGCCGCCTGCCGCGTCCGTCGGCCGGCGCGCCTGCCACTGGCCGCCCCCACCAGCCGGCTGTGGCGCGTGCGCCCACGCACCGCGCTGCCAGCACGCCGGGCGGCCCCCCCTCACCGGCCGGGGACGGTCCCACCCAGCCACCGCCGCGTATCGCCTCACACCCAGATCCCCTTTCACGTTCGTGGGCATGGTGGGTCCCCTTTCACGTTCGTGGGCATGGTGGGTCTCCCTGAAACAACCGGTTAATAGCTCGACCGATCGTCGCCAACACTGATTCACCTCTAGCGAGAACAACCGCACCACAACGGGTTACCAGTTGTTCATTTGCGTAACGTCACCAGCAAACGTACACGTCCATCGCCATTTGCAACGAGTATTGCATGCCTGTGTCAGGTGTCACAACACACTACGTCTGCCCACATAGACGCAACAACATGTGCACGCCTAGAGAACACGTGGAAGGTAGACCCCGTACGTATGCGGTGTCCATTGCGCGAACGACTGTCAGCCCGCCTCTGCAGCATGTCGCAGATGTGGAACGCGGTGCAACATGCTATCACGGTGTGTGAGAAGAGACGACTACGTCCGAATACACGCTCCACTACATCAACAGACTGCTCATGCTGATCGCCATCCAGGGCGTCCGTTCCTCCCACACGTCTGTATGGCGTACCACACTGCAATCCAGCTCTTATAGGGAGACGACACGTAGCTGCGTGCACAATATTTGGACTGTATGGTCCGCCGTTGCTAGGCGCAGTCGTCATACGGTCACATGTGCCACGATGTATCATTCAGTACATACGGACCAATGTGCAGTACAGTTTGTGGGTTTTGCGTACATCGGCGGACAGGTGACAGGCCGTACCACAACGTAGGCTGAGTACGTCGGCATGCGAAGGGCATTGAACATGCAAACTTCTCACCGACCAGCTTGCGAAGGCAGGGGGGAAGGGGGGGGGGGGGCGGCATGTACGTCCTGCTGCTATCCACACTACAGTGTATAGCAGGAGCATGTGGAAAGTCAGCAACACCTGCAAGGTGTTTAACATGACGCGATACACAGGGGACCGGGCAGTGCGAGTAGGGAACTATATTGCGAGGGTTGCGGTTAGGCAACACTACACCAATTTAACGGGTTGCATAACAATTACAGAGCAGGTTCAGCGACAACGTGCGTCAGGTTAAGGCGCAATATAGTTTAGGTTACGGCGCACTTTAGGTTAGGTTAAGGCACATTATAGGTTAGGTTAAGGCACATTATAGGTTAGGTTAAGGCACAACATGGGTTAGGTTAAGGCACAACATGGGTTAGGTTAAGGCACAACATGGGTTAGGTTAAGGCACAACATGGGTTAGGTTAAGGCACAACATGGGTTAGGTTAAGGCACAACATGGGTTAGGTTAAGGCACAACATGGGTTACGTTAAGGCACAACATGGGTTACGTTAAGGCACAACATGGGTTACGTTAAGGCACAACATGGGTTAGGTTAAGGCACAACATGGGTTAGGTTAAGGCACAACATGGGTTAGGTTAAGGCACAACATGGGTTAGGTTAAGGCACAACATGGGTTACGTTAAGGCACAACATGGGTTACGTTAAGGCACAACATGGGTTACGTTAAGGCACAACATGGGTTACGTTAAGGCACAACATGGGTTACGTTAAGGCACAACATGGGTTACGTTAAGGCACAACATGGGTTACGTTAAGGCACAAATTAGGTTAGGTTAAGGCACAAATTAGGTTAGGTTAAGGCGCAACGTAGGTTAGGTTAAGGCACAACGTAGGTTAGGTTAAGGCACAACGTAGGTTAGGTTAAGGCACAACGTAGGTTAGGTTAAGGCACAACGTAGGTTAGGTTAAGGCACA
>NW_026047429.1:85000-87500 GCF_023864345.2 Schistocerca serialis cubense
TCCCTTCCATCTCTGGTCGGGACTCTGTTTGCATGTATTAGCTCTAGAATTACCACAGTTATCCAAGTAACGTGGGTACGATCTAAGGAACCATAACTGATTTAATGAGCCATTCGCGGTTTCACCTTAATGCGGCTTGTACTGAGACATGCATGGCTTAATCTTTGAGACAAGCATATGACTACTGGCAGGATCAACCAGGGAGCTGCGTCAACTAGAGCTGAGCAGCCGGCCGCCCGGGAGTGTGTCCCGGGGGCCCGCGCGAACACGCAAGCGTCCGCTCAATTATTCTGCAAACAGGAGGAGGCTGAGCTCCCCTGCACAACACACCTCGAAACCCTCTCAGGTCCCGGCGGCGCGCAGCGCCGTCCTAAGTACTTGGTCGGGTTCGAGAGAGGCGCAATCGCCCGGAGTTAGGCGAGTAGACGCTTTAGGTGCGACCACCCGTGCTCCCAACTGAGCTTGCCGCTGCCGACAGAGGCCCGGGAGCGTGCTGTCGTGGCATTGCCGGCGGGAGACAACACGCGCCACCTACGGTGACCGGCAGCTCCAACGCCAGCGCCACAGAAGGACAAAAGCCCCACTTGGGTGCCGAAGCGAACTCTCCCAGCACAGCGCACGCGCCAACACGTCCGCACAGCTGCGATACAAACCACCTGCGAGAACCGCTGGGGCGACCGAGCAGCAGACGGCGTCGCGGCGCCGAGCGCCGGGCGGCGGCGCATCCTCAGCGCACAAAGTCCTCAATCGGACCAGCACACTGCAGATGGCCACCGCGCTTCGCACCGGGCCCGCGAGGACCTACTTTGGCCGCAAGGCGCCGCGAGCAGGGGGCGCCGGCGCGCAGCTGCGCCGCCTGCCGCGTCCGTCGGCCGGCGCGCCTGCCACTGGCCGCCCCCACCAGCCGGCTGTGGCGCGTGCGCCCACGCACCGCGCTGCCAGCACGCCGGGCGGCCCCCCCTCACCGGCCGGGGACGGTCCCACCCAGCCACCGCCGCGTATCGCCTCACACCCAGATCCCCTTTCACGTTCGTGGGCATGGTGGGTCCCCTTTCACGTTCGTGGGCATGGTGGGTCTCCCTGAAACAACCGGTTAATAGCTCGACCGATCGTCGCCAACACTGATTCACCTCTAGCGAGAACAACCGCACCACAACGGGTTACCAGTTGTTCATTTGCGTAACGTCACCAGCAAACGTACACGTCCATCGCCATTTGCAACGAGTATTGCATGCCTGTGTCAGGTGTCACAACACACTACGTCTGCCCACATAGACGCAACAACATGTGCACGCCTAGAGAACACGTGGAAGGTAGACCCCGTACGTATGCGGTGTCCATTGCGCGAACGACTGTCAGCCCGCCTCTGCAGCATGTCGCAGATGTGGAACGCGGTGCAACATGCTATCACGGTGTGTGAGAAGAGACGACTACGTCCGAATACACGCTCCACTACATCAACAGACTGCTCATGCTGATCGCCATCCAGGGCGTCCGTTCCTCCCACACGTCTGTATGGCGTACCACACTGCAATCCAGCTCTTATAGGGAGACGACACGTAGCTGCGTGCACAATATTTGGACTGTATGGTCCGCCGTTGCTAGGCGCAGTCGTCATACGGTCACATGTGCCACGATGTATCATTCAGTACATACGGACCAATGTGCAGTACAGTTTGTGGGTTTTGCGTACATCGGCGGACAGGTGACAGGCCGTACCACAACGTAGGCTGAGTACGTCGGCATGCGAAGGGCATTGAACATGCAAACTTCTCACCGACCAGCTTGCGAAGGCAGGGGGGAAGGGGGGGGGGGGGGCATCATGTACGTCCTGCTGCTATCCACACTACAGTGTATAGCAGGAGCATGTGGAAAGTCAGCAACACCTGCAAGGTGTTTAACATGACGCGATACACAGGGGACCGGGCAGTGCGAGTAGGGAACTATATTGCGAGGGTTGCGGTTAGGCAACACTACACCAATTTAACGGGTTGCATAACAATTACAGAGCAGGTTCAGCGACAACGTGCGTCAGGTTAAGGCGCAATATAGTTTAGGTTACGGCGCACTTTAGGTTAGGTTAAGGCACATTATAGGTTAGGTTAAGGCACATTATAGGTTAGGTTAAGGCACAACATGGGTTAGGTTAAGGCACAACATGGGTTAGGTTAAGGCACAACATGGGTTAGGTTAAGGCACAACATGGGTTAGGTTAAGGCACAACATGGGTTAGGTTAAGGCACAACATGGGTTAGGTTAAGGCACAACATGGGTTAGGTTAAGGCACAACATGGGTTACGTTAAGGCACAACATGGGTTACGTTAAGGCACAACATGGGTTAGGTTAAGGCACAACATGGGTTAGGTTAAGGCACAACATGGGTTAGGTTAAGGCACAACATGGGTTAGGTTAAGGCACAACATGGGTTACGTTAAGGCACAACATGGGTTACGTTAAGGCACAACATGGGTTACGTTAAGGCACAACATGGGTTACGTT
>NW_026047429.1:92500-97500 GCF_023864345.2 Schistocerca serialis cubense
CCTATGTCACCATAGATCGGGGAGCCCCACCATCTCTCCCTACTTGCCCTCTTTTCAGTCCATGTACTCTTATGTTCGTTTGGTAAGGAAGGCGGACGGGTACCCCTCGCTAACGGAAATCCAGTATGCAAGGGACAGCCGCCATTCCATCCCCACCAGGGTAACTTATGTTTGTTTTAGAAATGTTGCCGCTCAATACTCCTCAGACCTGTTGAGGAGTACGGCTTTTCTCGCGTTTAACTATCGTAGTTAATCAAAGATTAATTTGGCGAATGCGGACACTGAATCAACCAGACTTTGTAGGACTTTATAGGCATCAGGGTTTCTTAAAAGAAGTGCAACATCCTGATTAGGTAGTTCCTGCCTTAGCTCAGAGGCAACTGGTTCGAAGTCTGGGCAATCAAAGACCACATGTTCAGGCGTCCCCACAGGGGCACCACAAATACACTCAGGTGTTGGTTGGCTGCCTATCCTATGGAAATATGTAGGATAGGGGCCATGTCCCGTCAAAAAATGAACTATACCTTGTGAAGGTATTAGATGCTTAATGCGTAGTCTCTCTTGTACGTTAGGAAGGAAGTCGTAAACTCTCCTTCCTGTATCTGAGGTGTCCCATTGTTCTTGCCAAGATGTTAGTGTCTTTTGCTTAATTTCTTTTATATTATTTAGATGTTCACCCATAATTTGTGTTACTTTTAGAAAATCCCGTTTT
Organism: Schistocerca serialis cubense; assembly: GCF_023864345.2. NCBI lineage: Eukaryota > Metazoa > Arthropoda > Insecta > Orthoptera > Acrididae > Schistocerca > Schistocerca serialis. Next base: position 93,213 of record NW_026047429.1, read on the forward strand.
ACCAGCCAGTGTACTGCCGCGTTTTGCCGTATTATCAGATCCAGTGGGCATAGGCCCATAATAATACTAAGAGCATCTGTTGGTGTGGTGCCGAAGGCACCTATGCATCTAAGAATAACATTGCGTTGAATTCGCCTGACCATAAGCGCAGGCCTCACCTGAGTGAGTTTGTGGGCCCAGGCACTGGAGCCGTATCCTACTATTGGTGCTAAAATGCAGTTATGATACATTTTTGTTGCCAACGGAGGTAGATGAAAACGCCGTTGGGCTATACTAATCAGTTTATTTAAGACTGCTAATGCTTTTGAAGCAACATGATTAATATGTGGCACGTAACTCCATGCCTCATCTATGAGGACGCCCAAATATTTCGCAACTCGTGTACGCGCCACTACTTTATTATCTAATCTTATGATGGGGTCACGGGCCAATTTGCCCTTAAGGAGAATGTATTGAGATTTGTGAGGTGCAATTTCTAACTTAGAAGATTTACACCATTGTGTTAAGATCTCGAAAACATGGCCTGCATTTGTCTCTATTTCGGTACGACTGTCGCCCTCGATAAGGACGAGGAGATCATCTGCATATGCCACGACTCCTAGTGCTACACTGTTCTCCTCAAGAGTTCTCAGCAGAGGATCCATGTTTATATCCCAGAATAAAGGGCCGCACACAGAACCCTGTGGACAGCCCTTTGATATGTTCTTGAACACCACAGCACCAGGAGCCGTGATTTTAGCAACCCTATTCCGGCAGTAGTCCCTCAAACAACCGTATAGCATTACCGGACACTCAATCTCCCGAAGACGAGAGAAAAGCGCCGGCCACCACAGGTTGTCGAAGGCGCCGGAGATATCCACCATGACTCCAAGAACATATTTCCTTGTAGATGAGTGTACAATACTTGCGACCTTATTTACGGCATCAGATGTTGATTTGCCTTTACGGAAACCGTATTGCATGTCACTCATTCCACGAAGGATTCTGTGACTTGACAGCCTTGAGACCAGCAGCTTCTCAAGCGTCTTTCCCAGGACATCCAAGAGGCATATAGGCCTGTAGGACTTTGGTATTGTTGGATCTTTTTCTGGTGACTTCTTAATTATTATCACTTCCGCAGTCTTCCAGCGAGTTGGGAAGGACTGTGTTTCCAGACACCTGTTGTATATCTTTGCAAGGCCTGGGGCTATCTTGTGCACAATATTCTGCAGAACTTCCGCAGGTATTGCGTCTGGCCCTGGGGCCTTGCGTCTGGCAAAAGAGAGTATAGCTGTTTGTACCTCCTCAACCGAGAAGGGGTATACTTGTAGTTCATTATTGTACTCCGTCTGATCCTGGATCCTAATCTCCTGTTGCATCTCGTTGTCTGTTTCCGGTCGGTCGTCGGGGAGGAGCACATTAAGTAACTCCTCAGCCGTCTCCACCCAGTCTTTCGTCATACTGTCATTGTCTCCAAGTCTTACTGTCGAGAGATGCATTGGAGAATGTATCTTCTCTCTCACCATTTTATATGGGATACCCCATGGGTCTAGGGTAAGATGAGACTTTACAAAGTCCTCCCAACTTCGCTGGCGATGTTGCCTTAGTGTTTCTTTGAAAATCCATTTTCGTCTCCTGTACATGGCAAGATGGTATTGCCTTTCGTCTCGGGTGAAAGACGCCTGATAGCTGCGTCGTGCCCTTCTCATAGACTGCCTGAGCCGAGTGAGCTCCGGAGTCCATGGAGAGGTCGTTTCGCGTATGAGACGTCTTCGCGTCGGTATCGCTGCGGCCACTGCCGCCTTTATAGAGACAATCAAGGCCTCAACAGCCTCTTCCACGTTAAACGGGCCATCTTCCAACTCTGGAGGATTGAACTCTGCCTCCAGCAGGCCCCAATCGGCTCTCCCATAATCATATTGCGTTGTCCACCCCTCTGGCACGTGTTCCGCAAGTAGTGCGACTGAAAATTCAATTATGTTATGGTCACTTGTTGTGAGATTTTCTAGAACTTTCCAACTCTGAATATTATTTGCTACGTTAACTGAACTCAACGTCACATCTATGTGAGACGCTGCCCCGGCTCGACTCCTGTAGGTAGGAGGGTTGCCAGGGAGGTTTATTACATGTAATTGATGTTCCATTATGAAATTAGATAGGGACAGCGGGAATCTCGTTAATCCATTCATGCGCGTCACTAATTAGATGACGAGGCATTTGGCTACCTTAAGAGAGTCATAGTTACTCCCGCCGTTTACCCGCGCTTGCTTGAATTTCTTCACGTTGACATTCAGAGCACTGGGCAGAAATCACATTGCGTCAACACCCGCTAGGGCCATCGCAATGCTTTGTTTTAATTAGACAGTCGGATTCCCCCAGTCCGTGCCAGTTCTGAGTTGATCGTTGAATGGCGGCCGAAGAGAATCCGCGCACCCGCGCGCCCCCGGAGGAGCACGCTAAGGCGGACGCGGCCTCGCAGCAAGGAAGATCCGTGGGAGGCCAAGGCACGGGACCGAGCTCGGATCCTGCACGCAGGTTGAAGCACCGGGGCGCGAACGCCGCGCAGGCGCGCGCATCCTGCACCGCCGGCCAGCACGAGGCCGACCAACGGCGAGAGCAGACCACGCCCGCGCTAAACGCCCGCACTTACCGGCACCCCTACGGCACTCACCTCGCCCAGGCCCGGCACGTTAGCGCTGACCCACTTCCCGACCAAGCCCGACACGCCCCGATCCTCAGAGCCAATCCTTATCCCGAAGTTACGGATCCAATTTGCCGACTTCCCTTACCTACATTATTCTATCGACTAGAGGCTCTTCACCTTGGAGACCTGCTGCGGATATGGGTACGAACCGGCGCGACACCTCCACGTGGCCCTCTCCCGGATTTTCAAGGTCCGAGGGGAAGATCGGGACACCGCCGCAACTGCGGTGCTCTTCGCGTTCCAAACCCTATCTCCCTGCTAGAGGATTCCAGGGAACTCGAACGCTCATGCAGAAAAGAAAACTCTTCCCCGATCTCCCGACGGCGTCTCCGGGTCCTTTTGGGTTACCCCGACGAGCATCTCTAAAAGAGGGGCCCGACTTGTATCGGTTCCGCTGCCGGGTTCCGGAATAGGAACCGGATTCCCTTTCGCCCAACGGGGGCCAGCACAAAGTGCATCATGCTATGACGGCCCCCATCAACATCGGATTTCTCCTAGGGCTTAGGATCGACTGACTCGTGTGCAACGGCTGTTCACACGAAACCCTTCTCCGCGTCAGCCCTCCAGGGCCTCGCTGGAGTATTTGCTACTACCACCAAGATCTGCACCGACGGCGGCTCCAGGCAGGCTCACGCCCAGACCCTTCTGCGCCCACCGCCGCGACCCTCCTACTCGTCAGGGCTTCGCGGCCGGCCGCAAGGACCGGCCATGACTGCCAGACTGACGGCCGAGTATAGGCACGACGCTTCAGCGCCATCCATTTTCAGGGCTAGTTGCTTCGGCAGGTGAGTTGTTACACACTCCTTAGCGGATTCCGACTTCCATGGCCACCGTCCTGCTGTCTTAAGCAACCAACGCCTTTCATGGTTTCCCATGAGCGTCGATTCGGGCGCCTTAACTCGGCGTTTGGTTCATCCCACAGCGCCAGTTCTGCTTACCAAAAGTGGCCCACTTGGCACTCCGATCCGAGTCGTTTGCTCGCGGCTTCAGCATATCAAGCAAGCCGGAGATCTCACCCATTTAAAGTTTGAGAATAGGTTGAGGTCGTTTCGGCCCCAAGGCCTCTAATCATTCGCTTTACCGGATGAGACTCGTACGAGCACCAGCTATCCTGAGGGAAACTTCGGAGGGAACCAGCTACTAGATGGTTCGATTAGTCTTTCGCCCCTATACCCAGCTCCGACGATCGATTTGCACGTCAGAATCGCTACGGACCTCCATCAGGGTTTCCCCTGACTTCGTCCTGGCCAGGCATAGTTCACCATCTTTCGGGTCCCAACGTGTACGCTCTAGGTGCGCCTCACCTCGCAATGAGGACGAGACGCCCCGGGAGTGCGGAGGCCGCCGCCCCGTGAAGGGCGGGGAAGCCCCATCCTCCCTCGGCCCGCGCAAGGCGAGACCTTCACTTTCATTACGCCTTTAGGTTTCGTACAGCCCAATGACTCGCGCACATGTTAGACTCCTTGGTCCGTGTTTCAAGACGGGTCGTGAAATTGTCCAGAGCTGAAGCGCCGCTGACGGGAGCGATTATTCCGCCCGAGAGCATCCCGAGCCAACAGCGGCGCGGGTCCGGGGCCGGGCCAGGTAGGTCCGTCATCCGGGAAG
>NW_026047429.1:100000-105000 GCF_023864345.2 Schistocerca serialis cubense
ATTCCATGCACACAGTATTCAGGCGGGCTTGCCTGCTTTAAGCACTCTAATTTGTTCAAAGTAAACGTGCCGGCCCACCGAGACACTCAATAAAGAGCACCCTGGTAGGATTTCAACGGGGTCCGCCTCGGGACGCACGAGCACGCACGAGGCGGTCGCACGCCTTCGGCTCGCCCCACCGGCAGGACGTCCCACGATACATGCCAGTTAAACACCGACGGGCGGTGAACCAACAGCGTGGGACACAAATCCAACTACGAGCTTTTTAACCGCAACAACTTTAATATACGCTATTGGAGCTGGAATTACCGCGGCTGCTGGCACCAGACTTGCCCTCCAATAGATACTCGTTAAAGGATTTAAAGTGTACTCATTCCGATTACGGGGCCTCGGATGAGTCCCGTATCGTTATTTTTCGTCACTACCTCCCCGTGCCGGGAGTGGGTAATTTGCGCGCCTGCTGCCTTCCTTGGATGTGGTAGCCGTTTCTCAGGCTCCCTCTCCGGAATCGAACCCTGATTCCCCGTTACCCGTTACAACCATGGTAGGCGCAGAACCTACCATCGACAGTTGATAAGGCAGACATTTGAAAGATGCGTCGCCGGTACGAGGACCGTGCGATCAGCCCAAAGTTATTCAGAGTCACCAAGGCAAACGGACCGGACGAGCCGACCGATTGGTTTTGATCTAATAAAAGCGTCCCTTCCATCTCTGGTCGGGACTCTGTTTGCATGTATTAGCTCTAGAATTACCACAGTTATCCAAGTAACGTGGGTACGATCTAAGGAACCATAACTGATTTAATGAGCCATTCGCGGTTTCACCTTAATGCGGCTTGTACTGAGACATGCATGGCTTAATCTTTGAGACAAGCATATGACTACTGGCAGGATCAACCAGGGAGCTGCGTCAACTAGAGCTGAGCAGCCGGCCGCCCGGGAGTGTGTCCCGGGGGCCCGCGCGAACACGCAAGCGTCCGCTCAATTATTCTGCAAACAGGAGGAGGCTGAGCTCCCCTGCACAACACACCTCGAAACCCTCTCAGGTCCCGGCGGCGCGCAGCGCCGTCCTAAGTACTTGGTCGGGTTCGAGAGAGGCGCAATCGCCCGGAGTTAGGCGAGTAGACGCTTTAGGTGCGACCACCCGTGCTCCCAACTGAGCTTGCCGCTGCCGACAGAGGCCCGGGAGCGTGCTGTCGTGGCATTGCCGGCGGGAGACAACACGCGCCACCTACGGTGACCGGCAGCTCCAACGCCAGCGCCACAGAAGGACAAAAGCCCCACTTGGGTGCCGAAGCGAACTCTCCCAGCACAGCGCACGCGCCAACACGTCCGCACAGCTGCGATACAAACCACCTGCGAGAACCGCTGGGGCGACCGAGCAGCAGACGGCGTCGCGGCGCCGAGCGCCGGGCGGCGGCGCATCCTCAGCGCACAAAGTCCTCAATCGGACCAGCACACTGCAGATGGCCACCGCGCTTCGCACCGGGCCCGCGAGGACCTACTTTGGCCGCAAGGCGCCGCGAGCAGGGGGCGCCGGCGCGCAGCTGCGCCGCCTGCCGCGTCCGTCGGCCGGCGCGCCTGCCACTGGCCGCCCCCACCAGCCGGCTGTGGCGCGTGCGCCCACGCACCGCGCTGCCAGCACGCCGGGCGGCCCCCCCTCACCGGCCGGGGACGGTCCCACCCAGCCACCGCCGCGTATCGCCTCACACCCAGATCCCCTTTCACGTTCGTGGGCATGGTGGGTCCCCTTTCACGTTCGTGGGCATGGTGGGTCTCCCTGAAACAACCGGTTAATAGCTCGACCGATCGTCGCCAACACTGATTCACCTCTAGCGAGAACAACCGCACCACAACGGGTTACCAGTTGTTCATTTGCGTAACGTCACCAGCAAACGTACACGTCCATCGCCATTTGCAACGAGTATTGCATGCCTGTGTCAGGTGTCACAACACACTACGTCTGCCCACATAGACGCAACAACATGTGCACGCCTAGAGAACACATGGAAGGTAGACCCCGTACGTATGCGGTGTCCATTGCGCGAACGACTGTCAGCCCGCCTCTGCAGCATGTCGCAGATGTGGAACGCGGTGCAACATGCTATCACGGTGTGTGAGAAGAGACGACTACGTCCGAATACACGCTCCACTACATCAACAGACTGCTCATGCTGATCGCCATCCAGGGCGTCCGTTCCTCCCACACGTCTGTATGGCGTACCACACTGCAATCCAGCTCTTATAGGGAGACGACACGTAGCTGCGTGCACAATATTTGGACTGTATGGTCCGCCGTTGCTAGGCGCAGTCGTCATACGGTCACATGTGCCACGATGTATCATTCAGTACATACGGACCAATGTGCAGTACAGTTTGTGGGTTTTGCGTACATCGGCGGACAGGTGACAGGCCGTACCACAACGTAGGCTGAGTACGTCGGCATGCGAAGGGCATTGAACATGCAAACTTCTCACCGACCAGCTTGCGAAGGCAGGGGGGAAGGGGGGGGGGGCGGCATGTACGTCCTGCTGCTATCCACACTACAGTGTATAGCAGGAGCATGTGGAAAGTCAGCAACACCTGCAAGGTGTTTAACATGACGCGATACACAGGGGACCGGGCAGTGCGAGTAGGGAACTATATTGCGAGGGTTGCGGTTAGGCAACACTACACCAATTTAACGGGTTGCATAACAATTACAGAGCAGGTTCAGCGACAACGTGCGTCAGGTTAAGGCGCAATATAGTTTAGGTTACGGCGCACTTTAGGTTAGGTTAAGGCACATTATAGGTTAGGTTAAGGCACATTATAGGTTAGGTTAAGGCACAACATGGGTTAGGTTAAGGCACAACATGGGTTAGGTTAAGGCACAACATGGGTTAGGTTAAGGCACAACATGGGTTAGGTTAAGGCACAACATGGGTTAGGTTAAGGCACAACATGGGTTAGGTTAAGGCACAACATGGGTTAGGTTAAGGCACAACATGGGTTACGTTAAGGCACAACATGGGTTACGTTAAGGCACAACATGGGTTAGGTTAAGGCACAACATGGGTTAGGTTAAGGCACAACATGGGTTAGGTTAAGGCACAACATGGGTTAGGTTAAGGCACAACATGGGTTACGTTAAGGCACAACATGGGTTACGTTAAGGCACAACATGGGTTACGTTAAGGCACAACATGGGTTACGTTAAGGCACAACATGGGTTACGTTAAGGCACAACATGGGTTACGTTAAGGCACAACATGGGTTACGTTAAGGCACAACATGGGTTACGTTAAGGCACAAATTAGGTTAGGTTAAGGCACAAATTAGGTTAGGTTAAGGCGCAACGTAGGTTAGGTTAAGGCACAACGTAGGTTAGGTTAAGGCACAACGTAGGTTAGGTTAAGGCACAACGTAGGTTAGGTTAAGGCACAACGTAGGTTAGGTTAAGGCACAACGTAGGTTAGGTTAAGGCACAACGTAGGTTAGGTTAAGGCACAACGTAGGTTAGGTTAAGGCACAACGTAGGTTAGGTTAAGGCACAACGTAGGTTAGGTTAAGGCACAACGTAGGTTAGGTTAAGGCACAACGTAGGTTAGGTTAAGGCACAACGTAGGTTAGGTTAAGGCACAACGTAGGTTAGGTTAAGGCACAACGTAGGTTAGGTTAAGGCACGATATAGGTTAGGTTAAGGTACGATATAGGTTAGGTTAAGGTACGATATAGGTTAGGTTAAGGTACGATATAGGTTAGGTTAAGGTACGATATACGTTAGGTTAAGGTACGATATAGGTTAGGTTAAGGTACGATATAGGTTAGGTTAAGGTACGATATACGTTAGGTTAAGGTACGATATAGGTTAGGTTAAGGTACGATATAGGTTAGGTTAAGGTACGATATAGGTTAGGTTAAGGTACGATATAGGTTAGGTTAAGGTACAATATAGCTTAGGTTCAGATACACATTGTTGTAGGGAAAGGTGTATTTGGGGGGGGGGGGCGGCAGGTTCGTTGATAGTGATTGTCGTAATTGGATGCCTGCGGCATTATCCGATTTGTCACGTCAGGATGCACTTTTGGCTCATGACAGGCGGCGCTCCGATTCCATGGTTGTGGCAGATCTGTGTCTTTCATTCCTGCCATTGTTTGTGTGCTGTGACAGGAGGCAGTATTGTGATGTTGGGTGCACCCCTGTGTAGGACATGTGTGGGTGTTCGTGGCTTAGCTGAGCAATGTGCGGATGTCGGAAGGGTGGGATATTGTGTTTTCTGGGTGGACCTCCCGGTCTGGTAATGATAGTGTGGATTGTGTCATGTGGCGGAGAGGATGCACTGGATGTTCTTCCATGCTGGTGGTTAGATATTGTGTGTGTGCCTGTTACAGGCAGAGAGTAGTGTGTGATAAGAGAGTAGTGTGTGATAAGAGTGTCTGGCTGACGTGTGGTTCTCATTGTGTGCAGAGTCTTTCAGCATGTATAGGGACGGTTGTATATATTATCTGTATTCTGATGGCTCTGCATCTATTACTAATCAGTGCCGTGTATACGGTTACTCTGGTTCCAGTCGAAACTGTTCTATCTCTGTACATTAGTGACACTACGGCTCCACTATGTTGCCGCCCCTGTCGGCCGTTTCCCCCAGTGTATGGCTAATGATTATCAGCAGTCAGTCTGTCTATTAGTCAATACCGGTAGTGTGACGACGTCAAATGTCCGGGATGGGGGAAGCTACACCCTTCCCGTGGGTCAGGGCCTAGAAAGACTCTTCCCACGCAGGAGACTGACTGTCGTTACTCTTCCGAGACATATATGTGCCCAGCGTTTTTTGCGACTGCGAGTGCAACGCCAGGAGGCTCGGACTGTCGTTACTCTTCCGAGAAATATATTTGCCCAGCGTTTTTTGCGACTGCGAGTGCAACGCCAGGAGGCTCGGACTGTCGTTACTCTTCCGAGAAATATATGTGCCCAGCGTTTTTTGCGACTGCGAGTGCAACGCCAGGAGGCTCGGATTGT
>NW_026047429.1:110000-117500 GCF_023864345.2 Schistocerca serialis cubense
CCAATTGTCTGGGAAAGTGGACTCTCTAAGGCAGCTGTTATAGGTATCAATGAGGAGAGCAGGATTGTGTTCCCATATCCGCTTTATAATGGCATCATCTATGCCATCTGGTCCTGTGGCTTTGTGTGGTTTGCATGCCTTCACTGCAGTCTCTATCTCTTGTGCTGAGAAGTCTGGCTCGTTTCCTTCATTTTGGTACCCTATATTTTGCTCCTTCACAGCTGATTGCTGTATTGTGTCCTCCTCTGGGTTGTCATCCGGTAGTAGGTTATTCAACAGTTCTTTCACTGTTTCCTGCCAGGTCATTGTAGGGCCTCTTCCTGCCACTTTTACATTACTGAGGACAGTTTCGGTGCCATATTTAGGGCGAAGGATTCTATCGGTCAGCTTCCAAGGGTCATTGCTGTTGCACTCCTTTACCCATTTCTTCCATGTATCTGTCTTCGCTTTCGTAATTTCTTTGTTATATTTATTTTTTGTGCTTCTGTAAGTTGTCTTTGCTGCCAGTATTTCTGCCTCACGATTTGCACGTCGCGCATTTTGGAGCCGGTGTCGAGCTGCAATTGTGTCCTGCCGCATTTTTGTCAATGTTTCATTCCACCAAGGAACAGCATTCTTCAGCCGTGTTCTTCTCCTCATGGCCTTCCTGCAGCTCTCCTGTATTGCTGTCTGTAGGAGGTCTACTTTCTCATTTACATTTGTTCCCACGGCGTTTGGCCAGTTTTCCACTCTGGTGGTCAGCTGGCAATCAAAAATTTGCCATTTTGCAAAGGTGGTGTTGTATCTCAGTAGCTCTTCTATGACCCTCTCCCTATGTTGTTTTGAGATCTCAAACGTGATCGCCCTGTGGTCACTCGAGGTCCATTCCTCTTGAATCATCCATCTAGAGACCATCCTTGACATGTTTGCTGAGCAAAGTGTTACGTCGATGTTATTTTCCCCAGCTGGCCCACTGAAAGTTGTTAACGGTGAGTCTCTATTTATTACAGTTAAGCCATGTTGGAAGATGAAATCCTCTAGTTTTCGTCCTGCTTCATCTGTGTCCTGGCTGTGCCATAGTGGTGACATGGCATTCGCATCCATTGCTATTATGAAGGCTTTTCCTTGGGTTTCGTGGATGATGGTATCCAGTCGATGCAAATATTCATCAATTGGGGTATTGAACTGGCAGTACAGGCTTATTAAGTATATTTCACCAAAATCGCCGGTTACTGCAGCTACAGCGGTATGAGCATCACAAAGGGAGGTTATCTGCAGAATTGTCAAGTTTGTGTTTCGTATTCCTATGGCTGCTTTCGGTATTCCATGGTTGCTGCTGTATACTAGGCGGAAGCCTAGAGGATATCCTTTGATCTTATTTTCCATTAAATAGGGCTCTTGGATAAGAATAATGTCAAGGTTTTCCTCTTCCATCTTAAGTGATGCTTGACTAGGTACTACTTTGGATCTCTGCCCGTTTAGTTGGAGAATCTTGAGGGTACTGGACTTTGTGTTCATGTCTGCTACCTGTCGACCTGGGGACTGTGGCGTAGAAGTGTTACTGGCCATATTCAGTTCTTTGTTCTTCTTTCGCCATGAATCTGACATATTCGGGGCAGTTTTTGTCCATTACTGAGTGGTTATGTGGCTTCTTCCAGTGCTTGCAGTTTGCACACTGTGGTGCCTTGTTCCTGTTACTGCATTCCTTAATGCTATGTCCTGGTGCTGCACAGTGCCCACAGATTGTTTCAGCACTTCTGCAAGTTTGTGTTGTGTGCCCAAAACCATGGCATTTGTAGCATCTGGTTGCCTTGTTGAAATTCTGCAGCCTGTGAGAGGTACAGTTTATATATGCTCGTCCTTGTGCCATCAGGTGATGCCAGTACTTTGCTTCCATTTCCAGGACGATGTTTACAGTATCTGTGTTCCTTGGACCTGTTTTAAACAGTGCTCTTATTCCTGTCTCAGCTCCCTCCTTTGTGCCGCCTATTGATGAAAGATTCCTTGTGTAGAGCTCCGTTACCAGTTCTTCGTCGGTAATTTGTCTTGGGACATCATACAGGATCACCCTTGGGTTTTTCTTCCTGGGGTCAGTTACTGTAATCCCTGAGTCTCCTATTTCCTTACAGTTCTTTATTTTTTCTGCTTCAGCGTCATTTGGCACCTCTAAGATGACACCACTGTCCTTCAGTGTCCTACATTTCGTGATCTTTACGTCCTTCAGTGTTCCTTTTACAATGTCTTTTATGGTGTCTTGTAGCTGCTTCTCTGGCTGTTTTCCGTCTGCTGGTCTAAAGACAAGAACTTTTGGGGTCTGGTTTGGCATTGCTTTTGTATCGGTTTTGGCTTTTCTTGCGCTGACTGCAGTGGCATAGCTCACAGGTGGTTGTTCCATTGCTGGGGGAGATTCCTTTAGACATTTCAACTCTGTTTTGAGCTGCGCTATTTCCATCTCGTATTTTCTTAGAATCTGCTCATAAGCAGCCATTTTCCCTAACAAGAATTTCTTTTGTACGTTGTTTATCCTGTTGTTTTCATTGAACATATATGCTTCTAGCTCTTCCCTCATTTCTACCATTGTTTGCAAATCACCTGTCTTTGACTTTTCGGCTATTTCGGTTGTCATGGCTGTAACCTGTGTGCTTTTTCTAACACTACTTTCTAGATCTGCGTCCTTATTTTGCCCCATCTTGGGGCTGGCCGCCTTTCTGACGCCAAGCTAGGTCGGTGCGATTAGCAGCGGCTGCCGTGCGCTGCGCGACGAGCAGCTGCCGCGCTGGGGACGAGCCTAGGCGCGCGGCCTTGGAGCAGGCATACACTGCCCCGCTGGGGACGAGCCTCTCGCGCCCTGGACGGCTGTGGCACGCGACCGCTTTCGCTGTTGCGGCCTTCGAGTATTTCTATCGCTACCTGCCTTCTGCTGTGCGCCAGGGCTCCACAATTCGCGGCTGTTTTTTAACCCCGCATTCTGATATTGGTTTGAGCTGGGCAGAGGGAGGCGTCGCTTCTAGTATGGAGCGTGCGGGAGTTTATACCGAACGGCGCGTGGGCGCACGTACGACGTTACAATAATAATTTTATTTCTTATACTACTTATCCTACAGCTGAACTACATACACACTTCGAAAGCGCATGAGTTGAACAACAAAACCCTATAGCTACAGACTTTTCCAGCTAAGGTGGGGACCGCAGACACGCACTTTTGTAGCCCTGTGAGAGTCTCTAGGGAAGGACGCGTGGCTCACACACTACACAAATTTAACAGCTATATCACTTGGGCTAAGCGCACCACATCTAAACTCAATACATATTTGTGAGGCGGATGTCCCACTACAGGAACCTACACACTATAGAATTTACGTAACTAGGGTGAAGGCAGGAGACGGACGGTTTTGTCACCGCGCTGGAGTTTCTACAGAAACGCACGTTGGCGCACGCCCGACTTTACATAGACGGTTTTGTTTCCCAAACTACCCATCACACAGGAAAGTTGAGAGCATATTCGAAAAGAGCATAAATCACACTAAAAGGAACTATTTACTACAGAAATTTATCTAACTAATGTGGGGGCTGCAGGGCGCCGGATTTGTTACCGCGTGACAGTTTTTTAGGGAACGGCGCGTCAGCGCACGCACAACTTTACATTGACAGTTCTGTTTCTCAAATTTTTCCGTCTCACGACAAAAATAGAAGCATATTCAATGGGAGAATAGAGCACACTAAGGAACCTACACACTAAAGAATTTTTGCTAGCGAAAGTTAGGGCCGCAAGCCGACGGTTTTGTCACCGCGCAGGATTTCCGACAGAGCGGGTCGTCGGTACATACGCGACTTTGCATAGACAGTTATAGTTCTAAAACTATTCATCACACAAGAAAATTGGAAGCATATTCGGAATAAACATAGAGTACACTACAAGAAACTATTCTCTACGGAATTTTCCTAACTAATATGGGGGCTGCAGAACGCCGGTTTTGTCGCGGCGTGAGAGCTCCTAGGGAACAGCGCGTAGGCGCGCACACGATCTTACTTTCACAGTTTTATTTCTTAGGTTATTAGTCAGACAGCAAAACTACAAGCATATTCAGAACATGGAGAGAGCAAACTAAAGGACCTTATACACTAAAGATTTTTGCTAAGTACAATGAGGGTTACAGACCGACGGTTTTGTCACCACGCTGGAGTTTCTACGGAGCGGGGTGTCGGCACTTGCAAGACTTTACGTTGACTGTTTTATTTCTTAAACTATCCATCACACAGGAACACTGAAAGCACTTTCGAAGAGAGCAAAGAGTACACTACAAGATACTATTCCATACAGAATTTTCTAACTAATCTGGGAGCTGCAGAGTGCCGGTTTTGTCGCCGCGTGGGAGTTCTAAGGAACGGCGCATCGGCGCACGCACGACTTTACAGTAGCAGTTTTATATCTTGAATTATTTATCACATAATAAAAATAAAACCATATTCAGAAGGATAATATACTATACTAAAGGAACCTATACACTACAGACGTTTGCCAACTGAAGTGAAGGCTGCAGGGTGCCCGATTTGCGCGGGTGTTTCTACAGAACGGCACGTCAGCGGACGCACCACTTCACGTCAGCGGTTTTATTTCTCAAATTATGCATTACAAAATAGAGCAGAAAACATACTAGGGAAGGCGAAGGACCACACTACGAGAAACTATACAGGATACTCCTAACAGAGTGGGGGCTGCAAATCTCCTGTTTTCACCGCGCAAGTGATTCTACAGAAAACGTGCGAGTGCGAACGCACGACGTTGCGTTAGCAATTATATTTCTTCAAATGTGCGCCACACAACAAAACTACATACATTTCCTGAGAGGACAAGGTATGCGCTTCCAATTTATCGGTTTAGATTGATTGTACCTAAAACAGTTTGTCAGTGGAGTGAAAACGATACCCACTGAGCAAGGAGTTTCTAGGACACGCACTGACACACACAAAATCAACACAAAATTTGTAATGCCGCTTACTTACTATGACGATCTCTTCCACAGTTTCTCTGCAACAACTCCAGCGTCCAGTAGTGTAGTTCGGATTGACGTTGAACACTTGTTATGTACATCAGTAGGCAATCTCTTTATCAATACCACGGAAGTACATACCGCGATGGAAATATTTTTTACTCCGTTTCTACTTGAGCAAATAGAATCAAACTTCACTGTACCACTATTGGTAGTGCATTGCAGCACCGACTGACTTTTCAAGCGTAACGAAGGATTTTTACCTACTTAAAACATTGTGTGAACACCTACACGATTTGCGCATTGCAGCTGGAAATCTTGCGGTTCAGATTCACCACCCTCCTCCTCTGCTTCTAATGCCTCAGATTTCCTCATGCAACTACTCCACTGTTCATGCATAGTGAAAAGTCTACTTACAGTTCGTGGCGTTGACTGTTGATATACTGATGTACAGAGGAGACGGTATGCAGATGTTGCACTCGAAGATGTAACACTCGCACCAAAGATGTATTATCCTTGCCAAAGAATACAAGGAGAAACACTTTAGTTGCTTTGGAATAAAAAGTCAACAGATACAATGCGTTCCCTCCATAACCGTCGTAGTTCGATTTATGTACCACGACTTCAGTTCGATCAAACGACCACAGTTTTCAAATACAGTTTTTAAACGTCACTTGAGGCAAAAAATATACTCAAAACTTTAACTAATTTTATGGCCTACTGCATATCAATCTCCCCCTATTTAAACAATAATCCCCTACCAATTTTCACAGTGAAAGTGTTTTGCTTGGCACAATATCGTCCGTAGATCGATTTATATACCACAAAAATTCACTCAGAGTTTGATGATAGTTACCTATTTCAGCATGCACTTAATCACAACAACACTGCAATTTCCCATTAATTATGATTTTAATGTATCCACTAACTCTAATCTTTCCTAATTTGATATATGCACACGAGTTTGAGGTTATTTGTTCCACTTCACACGTGATATAGTAAAAGACGAAAATGAACCACAAAGAATTTGAAACAACCTCCACAACTCAATTATTGAAATTACACACTATAATTTCCACAGCCCTTTAATTTAAGGCATCAATACATGCAAATAGTGAGGTCAAATGTTAACCTCACTCTGCAGAAATTGTCACACAGATCGGAATGCTCACACCGCCACGCGACGCGGCGCGGACGATACTCAGTAGCGACGAAAATCTATTCAATACGATTTTAAGATACTCCAAATTACTCGAAAACAATCTTTCCTTCGCACATTCACTTCAAAAACCGACCCGACGAACACGCACTACGACCTCACCCGCCATCTTAGATAGGGACAGCGGGAATCTCGTTAATCCATTCATGCGCGTCACTAATTAGATGACGAGGCATTTGGCTACCTTAAGAGAGTCATAGTTACTCCCGCCGTTTACCCGCGCTTGCTTGAATTTCTTCACGTTGACATTCAGAGCACTGGGCAGAAATCACATTGCGTCAACACCCGCTAGGGCCATCGCAATGCTTTGTTTTAATTAGACAGTCGGATTCCCCCAGTCCGTGCCAGTTCTGAGTTGATCGTTGAATGGCGGCCGAAGAGAATCCGCGCACCCGCGCGCCCCCGGAGGAGCACGCTAAGGCGGACGCGGCCTCGCAGCAAGGAAGATCCGTGGGAGGCCAAGGCACGGGACCGAGCTCGGATCCTGCACGCAGGTTGAAGCACCGGGGCGCGAACGCCGCGCAGGCGCGCGCATCCTGCACCGCCGGCCAGCACGAGGCCGACCAACGGCGAGAGCAGACCACGCCCGCGCTAAACGCCCGCACTTACCGGCACCCCTACGGCACTCACCTCGCCCAGGCCCGGCACGTTAGCGCTGACCCACTTCCCGACCAAGCCCGACACGCCCCGATCCTCAGAGCCAATCCTTATCCCGAAGTTACGGATCCAATTTGCCGACTTCCCTTACCTACATTATTCTATCGACTAGAGGCTCTTCACCTTGGAGACCTGCTGCGGATATGGGTACGAACCGGCGCGACACCTCCACGTGGCCCTCTCCCGGATTTTCAAGGTCCGAGGGGAAGATCGGGACACCGCCGCAACTGCGGTGCTCTTCGCGTTCCAAACCCTATCTCCCTGCTAGAGGATTCCAGGGAACTCGAACGCTCATGCAGAAAAGAAAACTCTTCCCCGATCTCCCGACGGCGTCTCCGGGTCCTTTTGGGTTACCCCGACGAGCATCTCTAAAAGAGGGGCCCGACTTGTATCGGTTCCGCTGCCGGGTTCCGGAATAGGAACCGGATTCCCTTTCGCCCAACGGGGGCCAGCACAAAGTGCATCATGCTATGACGGCCCCCATCAACATCGGATTTCTCCTAGGGCTTAGGATCGACTGACTCGTGTGCAACGGCTGTTCACACGAAACCCTTCTCCGCGTCAGCCCTCCAGGGCCTCGCTGGAGTATTTGCTACTACCACCAAGATCTGCACCGACGGCGGCTCCAGGCAGGCTCACGCCCAGACCCTTCTG
>NW_026047429.1:122500-125000 GCF_023864345.2 Schistocerca serialis cubense
CAGCTGCGCCGCCTGCCGCGTCCGTCGGCCGGCGCGCCTGCCACTGGCCGCCCCCACCAGCCGGCTGTGGCGCGTGCGCCCACGCACCGCGCTGCCAGCACGCCGGGCGGCCCCCCCTCACCGGCCGGGGACGGTCCCACCCAGCCACCGCCGCGTATCGCCTCACACCCAGATCCCCTTTCACGTTCGTGGGCATGGTGGGTCCCCTTTCACGTTCGTGGGCATGGTGGGTCTCCCTGAAACAACCGGTTAATAGCTCGACCGATCGTCGCCAACACTGATTCACCTCTAGCGAGAACAACCGCACCACAATGGGTTACCAGTTGTTCATTTGCGTAACGTCACCAGCAAACGTACACGTCCATCGCCATTTGCAACGAGTATTGCATGCCTGTGTCAGGTGTCACAACACACTACGTCTGCCCACATAGACGCAACAACATGTGCACGCCTAGAGAACACGTGGAAGGTAGACCCCGTACGTATGCGGTGTCCATTGCGCGAACGACTGTCAGCCCGCCTCTGCAGCATGTCGCAGATGTGGAACGCGGTGCAACATGCTATCACGGTGTGTGAGAAGAGACGACTACGTCCGAATACACGCTCCACTACATCAACAGACTGCTCATGCTGATCGCCATCCAGGGCGTCCGTTCCTCCCACACGTCTGTATGGCGTACCACACTGCAATCCAGCTCTTATAGGGAGACGACACGTAGCTGCGTGCACAATATTTGGACTGTATGGTCCGCCGTTGCTGGGCGCAGTCGTCATACGGTCACATGTGCCACGATGTATCATTCAGTACATACGGACCAATGTGCAGTACAGTTTGTGGGTTTTGCGTACATCGGCGGACAGGTGACAGGCCGTACCACAACGTAGGCTGAGTACGTCGGCATGCGAAGGGCATTGAACATGCAAACTTCTCACCGACCAGCTTGCGAAGGCAGGGGGGAAGGGGGGGGGGGGGGCGGCATGTACGTCCTGCTGCTATCCACACTACAGTGTATAGCAGGAGCATGTGGAAAGTCAGCAACACCTGCAAGGTGTTTAACATGACGCGATACACAGGGGACCGGGCAGTGCGAGTAGGGAACTATATTGCGAGGGTTGCGGTTAGGCAACACTACACCAATTTAACGGGTTGCATAACAATTACAGAGCAGGTTCAGCGACAACGTGCGTCAGGTTAAGGCGCAATATAGTTTAGGTTACGGCGCACTTTAGGTTAGGTTAAGGCACATTATAGGTTAGGTTAAGGCACATTATAGGTTAGGTTAAGGCACAACATGGGTTAGGTTAAGGCACAACATGGGTTAGGTTAAGGCACAACATGGGTTAGGTTAAGGCACAACATGGGTTAGGTTAAGGCACAACATGGGTTAGGTTAAGGCACAACATGGGTTAGGTTAAGGCACAACATGGGTTAGGTTAAGGCACAACATGGGTTACGTTAAGGCACAACATGGGTTACGTTAAGGCACAACATGGGTTAGGTTAAGGCACAACATGGGTTAGGTTAAGGCACAACATGGGTTAGGTTAAGGCACAACATGGGTTAGGTTAAGGCACAACATGGGTTACGTTAAGGCACAACATGGGTTACGTTAAGGCACAACATGGGTTACGTTAAGGCACAACATGGGTTACGTTAAGGCACAACATGGGTTACGTTAAGGCACAACATGGGTTACGTTAAGGCACAACATGGGTTACGTTAAGGCACAACATGGGTTACGTTAAGGCACAAATTAGGTTAGGTTAAGGCACAAATTAGGTTAGGTTAAGGCGCAACGTAGGTTAGGTTAAGGCACAACGTAGGTTAGGTTAAGGCACAACGTAGGTTAGGTTAAGGCACAACGTAGGTTAGGTTAAGGCACAACGTAGGTTAGGTTAAGGCACAACGTAGGTTAGGTTAAGGCACAACGTAGGTTAGGTTAAGGCACAACGTAGGTTAGGTTAAGGCACAACGTAGGTTAGGTTAAGGCACAACGTAGGTTAGGTTAAGGCACAACGTAGGTTAGGTTAAGGCACAACGTAGGTTAGGTTAAGGCACAACGTAGGTTAGGTTAAGGCACAACGTAGGTTAGGTTAAGGCACGATATAGGTTAGGTTAAGGTACGATATAGGTTAGGTTAAGGTACGATATAGGTTAGGTTAAGGTACGATATAGGTTAGGTTAAGGTACGATATACGTTAGGTTAAGGTACGATATAGGTTAGGTTAAGGTACGATATAGGTTAGGTTAAGGTACGATATACGTTAGGTTAAGGTACGATATAGGTTAGGTTAAGGTACGATATAGGTTAGGTTAAGGTACGATATAGGTTAGGTTAAGGTACGATATAGGTTAGGTTAAGGTACAATATAGCTTAGGTTCAGATACACATTGTTGTAGGGAAAGGTGTATTTGGGGGGGGGGGGGGGCGGCAGGTTCGTTGATAGTGATTATCGTAATTGGATGCCTGCGGCATTATCCGATTTGTCACGTCAGGAT
>NW_026047429.1:130000-135000 GCF_023864345.2 Schistocerca serialis cubense
TCCCACTCTGTCTGCCACTCTTCAAATTTCCATTGCTTCAATTGCAATTTGTGCATTGCTCTTATTCCTGTAATCTGGTGCACTCTCTCTCTGTCGCCTACCCGCAACCAGTAGCATGCTGCTTGGTATTTCACAATAATGTCCAGTGGGAAGATTCCAAGAATTACTAATAATGCCTCTGTGGAAATGGTTCCAAATGCCCCAGTTAACCTTAACAAAACGTTCCTTTGCACCCTTCTCAGAAGTATTCTATAACGCCGATATTGTAATTTGTGTGCCCATACACTTGCAGAGAATCCCACTATAGATGCTAAAATCGTGTTATGATATGCCCTCACTGTATGAAGTGGTAGTTTGTATTGTGCTGTTCCTACTCGTGCTATTTTGTGCATGATGTTTTGCGCTCTTTGAGTTGCGACGGTGACGTGATCAAGAAAATTCCTCCTTTCGTCTAGCTGAACACCTAAATATCTAGAAACAGTACTGCGCTGGATTGAAATGTCATTCATTTTAATTACAGGATTTCTGGTAAGAGACAATTTCCCTTTCAACAACAGATACGTTGTTTTATGTGCTGCTACTGTTAATTTATTAGTAGTACACCACTTTTGCAATCTGTTTAGAACTCGACATGTTTTCTGTTCAAGTCTATATCTGGAATCTTCAGACACTACCACCAGTACATCGTCTGCATATGCTACTACACCATCTACATCATCTGCCACTTCAAGTTGTTGCAGTAGAGGCTCTATCATCACATCCCAAAATATAGGTCCACATACTGACCCTTGTGGACAGCCTTTTGTGATCTTTTTAATTACTTTGCGGTTTCCTGCCGGCCATTCAACAGTACGACCCTTACAATAATCCAATAGACTATTGTAAAGGCATCTCGGAATCTGAAGGTCTCGTAATCTAGCAAACATTGCGGGCCACCATAAATTATCAAAAGCTCCCGCAATGTCTACCATGATGGCAATGGCAAGCTTACAGGGAGTTTCATCCACAATATTTAGTGCTTTGTTGATGGCGTCCTCCACGGATTTCCCTTTACGGAAACCGAATTGACACTGACTCAACCCTGACAGCTCCCTGTGTGACTGCAATCTGTCACATAAAAGACGCTCTTGAACTTTTGCCAAAGTATTTATCAGACATATAGGACGATAACTTTTGGGTTCCACCGAACTTTTATCCTCCCCTTTCTTGATTATTACTATTCGAGCAATTTTCCAAATCTCCGGCACCCTACCTAAAAGTAATGCATCATTTAATAGGGTAGTTAAGAATGGCACAAATTTAGTCACCATCATATGTAAAACCTCGGCAAGTACACCATCAGGGCCAGGTGATTTACCCTTCTTCAATCTATATACTGCTCTCACAACTTCTTCTTGTGCAAACGGGATAACAGGAGTGTCATTAAGATATTCTTCACTTAAAGCCGTCCTCAAATCATTGTGCTCTTCTGTATCCTCATTTATGCAATCATCAGGTAGGAGTGTCTTCAGCAGATATTCCGCTGAGTCCCTCCACCCTAATGTCATACTACCGTCACTCTTTTTTAGGGTTGACAGAACCACAGGCGATTTCACTTTCTCCGTTAATAATCTATATGGTTGTCCCCACATATTGAGTTGCATATATGTTTGTAAATATCTCTCCCAATGAATTCTTTTAGTCTCAAACAATCGGTTCTTATATTTTTCTTTTACTTCTCTATAGACAGTTAACCGTCTCTGCCTTTCCAGGTACCCTAGCGACCGCTGGTAGTGTCGTCTGGCAGCCCTCATTCTTCTTCGTAGGTTTTCCAATTCTGGCGTCCACGGCATCTCCTGTACTCCCTTACCTTTATTTACTGGTATCGCTGCTCGTTGTGCTTCCTGAAGCAACGCAGTTAATGCATGCGCCCTGAAGTCTACACTTCCTACAACGTTATCCAGAGGATTTGTATCCATAATTTCCCTCATCCTTTTCCAATTTGCACGTTTAATATCCAGTTTTATGACCGGTTCTAAATCTTCACTTTGGCCTCTTACATTTTGAGGAGTAATATCTACAAATATTGTATTATGATCACTAGTTGTACAGTGTTGTCGAACAGTCCATTCACTAACTTTACACATAGCAGCTCTATTCACTATCGTCACATCTATGTTTGTTGAAGCTCCCGCTCTATTTTCAAAAGTGCAAGGTTGTCCAGGTTTATTAACTACAAAAAGATCCATTTCAGCAATAACTTCTAACAGTTTTTGACCTCTTTCATCTGTTTCGTTACTATGCCAGACAGTAGCCTTAGCATTTGCATCTGCAGCTAGAATGAAGTTATGTCTTTGCCCATACAGTGCCGCAGCCTTCACCTTGTCAAGATAGGGTTCTATTTCGTGAGAATACTGCATGTATATGTTAGCGATTATCCACTTAGTAGATCCATCGGTAGCCTCGATCACTACACAGTGTTCATCACACAACTGCGCTACTTTTGTGATCACTATTGATCGATTTAGTACTATTATCACAGATAAAGGCACTTCAGAGCCCGATATTACTATTACACTAGGATCAAAATGAGTGACTTTTCCATTTCTTGTATGTGGCTCCTGAACACATATCATGTCAACCTTCGTCTCCTTGGCTACCCTCTGCACCTCTGCCATAACCAACTTGCTTCTCATAGCGTTAATCTGCATAATTTTCATATTACGGCTTTCTGGTATATACGTAGCTTTTAGAAGTCGGCAGAGACCAATCGAAATAGACACGCCCATACGCTTTAACAAAGTCTTTATATAAACGCTCTAAATCAAAGTTTTCCTGTCTCCGATTGTAGACTTGCTCTACTAAGTCACGCAGTTTATCGACATCTGTTGGAAGATTGTTACTTTTTAAAACAATTCTATCTACCTCCTCCGCAGTAGGGAATGTTATCGTATCACCTAGAGAATGTGCATTTTTTACAATGTACCGAAGAGCAACGTTTAGAGTGTTTGTATCCTCAAGTTTACTTAACCTTAAATTATGCTCTATATCACTGTATATTTTCTGCGCTGTTTTTAGAGGCGTTACACCAGCATCTACTTTGGGTATCATTGTAGCTTTGTCACTATTACTAACAGGAACGTTCACTTTTGCTACATTGTTATCATCTCTGTCAGGTACACATACACCAGTATCACTTAAGGTGGGGTTTACTTTACTGCAATTTGGCACCGTAGAGGAAACATGTGAAGAATTTACTAATTCTTTTACCTGCTCAACTGTCTCATGTAGTATTTTGTCTTCAACCTTAGATCCCAAACCAGTTATTGTTCCACTTTTAACAAATATGACAGGTTTACAGCTACTTGGCAAATTTTTAGTATCATATATTTCAGCACTAGACGACACCATATCAACTACATCTGAGGTTTCAGAAGCATGTCCTAATTCATCATCATATGCACCAACACTTTCAGATTCTAATTCATCAATTCGAAACATCAACTGACTTTGGAAGATTGCCCAGCGAAACATGTTTCTCCGAAGCTGTTTACCTACTTCTGGGTGGATTTGCCTACTTTCGACCATATTTTCTATATAGTCTACATTTTCATGATAATATGTTTCAATCACATCACAGTTCTGCAATGGATATGCTATATATTCAGAATTTTGGGATTTTGCATACATAGATATATTTAAACCTATCTGTCTGCGCCATTCCATTGCCCTCCGCCAGTTTCTTGCTCTCGTAGAAGGTGTCTTTCTTTTTAACTTACTGCGCTTCACTGTCTTCTCTCCAATGTGTTCACTGTTTGACTTGTTAGTTGCACTCAAAATACCTGACTTCACGTCACTGTCCATAATCAGTACGTGCAATCATACGTTCAAGCATCATTTGATAGGTTGCGCAGTTGGTTCCCAAATTATTGCATACTCTCTTTCTTCTCACACAGGGTATGCAAACAGCTTTTTGAGCTTTCTTAGGACATTCAGCTTTAAGGTGCCCCTCAGAGCCACAGTGTGCACATGTTTGTTTGTTTGAACAGGTTTTTGATGAGTGGCCCAGATCATTGCATTTAAAGCAGCGTTGGACCACCAAGTAATCACGAAGATTTAGAGCACGAAATTCAACAAAGATACGTGATTTGGCCAGAAGGATGTTTCGCAATCTTGGTGTCACTTCAAAAACATGATTTACTACCGGTTTATCTTTTGCACCTCTCCTAAACCTCGGTTTCATCTCTTGCTCAAAACTCTCCCTACTGATATCCTCGGACAAATTTAGCTCATAAATCTCTTCCAAAAGATCAGTCTCGTTTAACTCCTTAGGCACATCATGTAATATCACCAATGGCCTCTTTTTCGTAGGTGGCTCGCACTTAATGTTAGGTATGGTGTTTACTTTTTCGATTAATCTCTTTTGGTCATCTTCAGACTCAGTCTCGACGATGACCACATTACTTGTGGTTCTCACTGCCCTAAAACGGAGTCTATCTCGCTTGGGATTAATAGCTGTTGTGATCTTCTCCTTAACAGTCTTGACATCACTGTTATCATTTGCTCGTATAAAGACTGTATTTACCTGTTTTGCTGTTATTTTGTTAATTTTGACTGCAGTGGCTTGTTTTTTGGATATTTTACCCTCACTAGCAGCCACTGCTGCATACGTTACTGGAGGAGCCGTTTGAATTTCTCTTTTATTTAGTTCTTCTCGAAGCCTATTGTTTTCTGCTCTCAGTTCTTCAATCTGACCTGTAAGTTTCGCTTGATAGAAAGCCCATTTAGTGAATTTCTGTCTGAAGGTTTGCATTACCTGTTGCGGAACTCTCTTAGGCCCTAATTCTTTAGAGACATATTGAGTGATATCCTCAAAATAGTCGAGGATATCTTGCGGTTCAGATTCACCACCCTCCTCCTCTGCTTCTAATGCCTCAGATTTCCTCATGCAACTACTCCACTGTTCATGCATAGTGAAAAGTCTACTTACAGTTCGTGGCGTTGACTGTTGATATACTGAT
>NW_026047429.1:140000-145000 GCF_023864345.2 Schistocerca serialis cubense
TAGCAGGCTAGAGTCTCGTTCGTTATCGGAATTAACCAGACAAATCGCTCCCCCAACTAAGAACGGCCATGCACCACCACCCACCGAATCAAGAAAGAGCTATCAATCTGTCAATCCTTCCGGTGTCCGGGCCTGGTGAGGTTTCCCGTGTTGAGTCAAATTAAGCCGCAGGCTCCACTCCTGGTGGTGCCCTTCCGTCAATTCCTTTAAGTTTCAGCTTTGCAACCATACTTCCCCCGGAACCCAAAAGCTTTGGTTTCCCGGAGGCTGCCCGCCGAGTCATCGGAGGAACTGCGGCGGATCGCTGGCTGGCATCGTTTATGGTTAGAACTAGGGCGGTATCTGATCGCCTTCGAACCTCTAACTTTCGTTCTTGATTAATGAAAACATACTTGGCAAATGCTTTCGCTTCTGTTCGTCTTGCGACGATCCAAGAATTTCACCTCTAACGTCGCAATACGAATGCCCCCGCCTGTCCCTATTAATCATTACCTCGGGTTCCGAAAACCAACAAAATAGAACCGAGGTCCTATTCCATTATTCCATGCACACAGTATTCAGGCGGGCTTGCCTGCTTTAAGCACTCTAATTTGTTCAAAGTAAACGTGCCGGCCCACCGAGACACTCAATAAAGAGCACCCTGGTAGGATTTCAACGGGGTCCGCCTCGGGACGCACGAGCACGCACGAGGCGGTCGCACGCCTTCGGCTCGCCCCACCGGCAGGACGTCCCACGATACATGCCAGTTAAACACCGACGGGCGGTGAACCAACAGCGTGGGACACAAATCCAACTACGAGCTTTTTAACCGCAACAACTTTAATATACGCTATTGGAGCTGGAATTACCGCGGCTGCTGGCACCAGACTTGCCCTCCAATAGATACTCGTTAAAGGATTTAAAGTGTACTCATTCCGATTACGGGGCCTCGGATGAGTCCCGTATCGTTATTTTTCGTCACTACCTCCCCGTGCCGGGAGTGGGTAATTTGCGCGCCTGCTGCCTTCCTTGGATGTGGTAGCCGTTTCTCAGGCTCCCTCTCCGGAATCGAACCCTGATTCCCCGTTACCCGTTACAACCATGGTAGGCGCAGAACCTACCATCGACAGTTGATAAGGCAGACATTTGAAAGATGCGTCGCCGGTACGAGGACCGTGCGATCAGCCCAAAGTTATTCAGAGTCACCAAGGCAAACGGACCGGACGAGCCGACCGATTGGTTTTGATCTAATAAAAGCGTCCCTTCCATCTCTGGTCGGGACTCTGTTTGCATGTATTAGCTCTAGAATTACCACAGTTATCCAAGTAACGTGGGTACGATCTAAGGAACCATAACTGATTTAATGAGCCATTCGCGGTTTCACCTTAATGCGGCTTGTACTGAGACATGCATGGCTTAATCTTTGAGACAAGCATATGACTACTGGCAGGATCAACCAGGGAGCTGCGTCAACTAGAGCTGAGCAGCCGGCCGCCCGGGAGTGTGTCCCGGGGGCCCGCGCGAACACGCAAGCGTCCGCTCAATTATTCTGCAAACAGGAGGAGGCTGAGCTCCCCTGCACAACACACCTCGAAACCCTCTCAGGTCCCGGCGGCGCGCAGCGCCGTCCTAAGTACTTGGTCGGGTTCGAGAGAGGCGCAACCGCCCGGAGTTAGGCGAGTAGACGCTTTAGGTGCGACCACCCGTGCTCCCAACTGAGCTTGCCGCTGCCGACAGAGGCCCGGGAGCGTGCTGTCGTGGCATTGCCGGCGGGAGACAACACGCGCCACCTACGGTGACCGGCAGCTCCAACGCCAGCGCCACAGAAGGACAAAAGCCCCACTTGGGTGCCGAAGCGAACTCTCCCAGCACAGCGCACGCGCCAACACGTCCGCACAGCTGCGATACAAACCACCTGCGAGAACCGCTGGGGCGACCGAGCAGCAGACGGCGTCGCGGCGCCGAGCGCCGGGCGGCGGCGCATCCTCAGCGCACAAAGTCCTCAATCGAACCAGCACACTGCAGATGGCCACCGCGCTTCGCACCGGGCCCGCGAGGACCTACTTTGGCCGCAAGGCGCCGCGAGCAGGGGGCGCCGGCGCGCAGCTGCGCCGCCTGCCGCGTCCGTCGGCCGGCGCGCCTGCCACTGGCCGCCCCCACCAGCCGGCTGTGGCGCGTGCGCCCACGCACCGCGCTGCCAGCACGCCGGGCGGCCCCCCCTCACCGGCCGGGGACGGTCCCACCCAGCCACCGCCGCGTATCGCCTCACACCCAGATCCCCCCCCCCCCCCCCCCCTTTCACGTTCGTGGGCATGGTGGGTCCCCTTTCACGTTCGTGGGCATGGTGGGTCTCCCTGAAACAACCGGTTAATAGCTCGACCGATCGTCGCCAACACTGATTCACCTCTAGCGAGAACAACCGCACCACAACGGGTTACCAGTTGTTCATTTGCGTAACGTCACCAGCAAACGTACACGTCCATCGCCATTTGCAACGAGTATTGCATGCCTGTGTCAGGTGTCACAACACACTACGTCTGCCCACATAGACGCAACAACATGTGCACGCCTAGAGAACACGTGGAAGGTAGACCCCGTACGTATGCGGTGTCCATTGCGCGAACGACTGTCAGCCCGCCTCTGCAGCATGTCGCAGATGTGGAACGCGGTGCAACATGCTATCACGGTGTGTGAGAAGAGACGACTACGTCCGAATACACGCTCCACTACATCAACAGACTGCTCATGCTGATCGCCATCCAGGGCGTCCGTTCCTCCCACACGTCTGTATGGCGTACCACACTGCAATCCAGCTCTTATAGGGAGACGACACGTAGCTGCGTGCACAATATTTGGACTGTATGGTCCGCCGTTGCTAGGCGCAGTCGTCATACGGTCACATGTGCCACGATGTATCATTCAGTACATACGGACCAATGTGCAGTACAGTTTGTGGGTTTTGCGTACATCGGCGGACAGGTGACAGGCCGTACCACAACGTAGGCTGAGTACGTCGGCATGCGAAGGGCATTGAACATGCAAACTTCTCACCGACCAGCTTGCGAAGGCAGGGGGGAAGGGGGGGGGGGGGGCGGCATGTACGTCCTGCTGCTATCCACACTACAGTGTATAGCAGGAGCATGTGGAAAGTCAGCAACACCTGCAAGGTGTTTAACATGACGCGATACACAGGGGACCGGGCAGTGCGAGTAGGGAACTATATTGCGAGGGTTGCGGTTAGGCAACACTACACCAATTTAACGGGTTGCATAACAATTACAGAGCAGGTTCAGCGACAACGTGCGTCAGGTTAAGGCGCAATATAGTTTAGGTTACGGCGCACTTTAGGTTAGGTTAAGGCACATTATAGGTTAGGTTAAGGCACATTATAGGTTAGGTTAAGGCACAACATGGGTTAGGTTAAGGCACAACATGGGTTAGGTTAAGGCACAACATGGGTTAGGTTAAGGCACAACATGGGTTAGGTTAAGGCACAACATGGGTTAGGTTAAGGCACAACATGGGTTAGGTTAAGGCACAACATGGGTTAGGTTAAGGCACAACATGGGTTACGTTAAGGCACAACATGGGTTACGTTAAGGCACAACATGGGTTAGGTTAAGGCACAACATGGGTTAGGTTAAGGCACAACATGGGTTAGGTTAAGGCACAACATGGGTTACGTTAAGGCACAACATGGGTTACGTTAAGGCACAACATGGGTTACGTTAAGGCACAACATGGGTTACGTTAAGGCACAACATGGGTTACGTTAAGGCACAACATGGGTTACGTTAAGGCACAACATGGGTTACGTTAAGGCACAACATGGGTTACGTTAAGGCACAAATTAGGTTAGGTTAAGGCACAAATTAGGTTAGGTTAAGGCGCAACGTAGGTTAGGTTAAGGCACAACGTAGGTTAGGTTAAGGCACAACGTAGGTTAGGTTAAGGCACAACGTAGGTTAGGTTAAGGCACAACGTAGGTTAGGTTAAGGCACAACGTAGGTTAGGTTAAGGCACAACGTAGGTTAGGTTAAGGCACAACGTAGGTTAGGTTAAGGCACAACGTAGGTTAGGTTAAGGCACAACGTAGGTTAGGTTAAGGCACAACGTAGGTTAGGTTAAGGCACAACGTAGGTTAGGTTAAGGCACAACGTAGGTTTGGTTAAGGCACAACGTAGGTTAGGTTAAGGCACGATATAGGTTAGGTTAAGGTACGATATAGGTTAGGTTAAGGTACGATATAGGTTAGGTTAAGGTACGATATACGTTAGGTTAAGGTACGATATAGGTTAGGTTAAGGTACGATATAGGTTAGGTTAAGGTACGATATACGTTAGGTTAAGGTACGATATAGGTTAGGTTAAGGTACGATATAGGTTAGGTTAAGGTACGATATAGGTTAGGTTAAGGTACGATATAGGTTAGGTTAAGGTACAATATAGCTTAGGTTCAGATACACATTGTTGTAGGGAAAGGTGTATTTGGGGGGGGGGGGCGGCAGGTTCGTTGATAGTGATTATCGTAATTGGATGCCTGCGGCATTATCCGATTTGTCACGTCAGGATGCACTTTTGGCTCATGACAGGCGGCGCTCCGATTCCATGGTTGTGGCAGATCTGTGTCTTTCATTCCTGCCATTGTTTGTGTGCTGTGACAGGAGGCAGTATTGTGATGTTGGGTGCACCCCTGTGTAGGACATGTGTGGGTGTTCGTGGCTTAGCTGAGCAATGTGCGGATGTCGGAAGGGTGGGATATTGTGTTTTCTGGGTGGACCTCCCGGTCTGGTAATGATAGTGTGGATTGTGTCATGTGGCGGAGAGGATGCACTGGATGTTCTTCCATGCTGGTGGTTAGATATTGTGTGTGTGCCTGTTACAGGCAGAGAGTAGTGTGTGATAAGAGAGTAGTGTGTGATAAGAGTGTCTGGCTGACGTGTGGTTCTCATTGTGTGCAGAGTCTTTCAGCATGTATAGGGACGGTTGTATATATTATCTGTATTCTGATGGCTCTGCATC
>NW_026047429.1:152500-157500 GCF_023864345.2 Schistocerca serialis cubense
ACAAAGGGCAGGGACGTAATCAACGCGAGCTTATGACTCGCGCTTACTGGGAATTCCTCGTTCATGGGGAACAATTGCAAGCCCCAATCCCTAGCACGAAGGAGGTTCAGCGGGTTACCCCGACCTTTCGGCCTAGGAAGACACGCTGATTCCTTCAGTGTAGCGCGCGTGCGGCCCAGAACATCTAAGGGCATCACAGACCTGTTATTGCTCAATCTCGTGCGGCTAGAAGCCGCCTGTCCCTCTAAGAAGAAAAGTAATCGCTGACAGCACGAAGGATGTCACGCGACTAGTTAGCAGGCTAGAGTCTCGTTCGTTATCGGAATTAACCAGACAAATCGCTCCACCAACTAAGAACGGCCATGCACCACCACCCACCGAATCAAGAAAGAGCTATCAATCTGTCAATCCTTCCGGTGTCCGGGCCTGGTGAGGTTTCCCGTGTTGAGTCAAATTAAGCCGCAGGCTCCACTCCTGGTGGTGCCCTTCCGTCAATTCCTTTAAGTTTCAGCTTTGCAACCATACTTCCCCCGGAACCCAAAAGCTTTGGTTTCCCGGAGGCTGCCCGCCGAGTCATCGGAGGAACTGCGGCGGATCGCTGGCTGGCATCGTTTATGGTTAGAACTAGGGCGGTATCTGATCGCCTTCGAACCTCTAACTTTCGTTCTTGATTAATGAAAACATACTTGGCAAATGCTTTCGCTTCTGTTCGTCTTGCGACGATCCAAGAATTTCACCTCTAACGTCGCAATACGAATGCCCCCGCCTGTCCCTATTAATCATTACCTCGGGTTCCGAAAACCAACAAAATAGAACCGAGGTCCTATTCCATTATTCCATGCACACAGTATTCAGGCGGGCTTGCCTGCTTTAAGCACTCTAATTTGTTCAAAGTAAACGTGCCGGCCCACCGAGACACTCAATAAAGAGCACCCTGGTAGGATTTCAACGGGGTCCGCCTCGGGACGCACGAGCACGCACGAGGCGGTCGCACGCCTTCGGCTCGCCCCACCGGCAGGACGTCCCACGATACATGCCAGTTAAACACCGACGGGCGGTGAACCAACAGCGTGGGACACAAATCCAACTACGAGCTTTTTAACCGCAACAACTTTAATATACGCTATTGGAGCTGGAATTACCGCGGCTGCTGGCACCAGACTTGCCCTCCAATAGATACTCGTTAAAGGATTTAAAGTGTACTCATTCCGATTACGGGGCCTCGGATGAGTCCCGTATCGTTATTTTTCGTCACTACCTCCCCGTGCCGGGAGTGGGTAATTTGCGCGCCTGCTGCCTTCCTTGGATGTGGTAGCCGTTTCTCAGGCTCCCTCTCCGGAATCGAACCCTGATTCCCCGTTACCCGTTACAACCATGGTAGGCGCAGAACCTACCATCGACAGTTGATAAGGCAGACATTTGAAAGATGCGTCGCCGGTACGAGGACCGTGCGATCAGCCCAAAGTTATTCAGAGTCACCAAGGCAAACGGACCGGACGAGCCGACCGATTGGTTTTGATCTAATAAAAGCGTCCCTTCCATCTCTGGTCGGGACTCTGTTTGCATGTATTAGCTCTAGAATTACCACAGTTATCCAAGTAACGTGGGTACGATCTAAGGAACCATAACTGATTTAATGAGCCATTCGCGGTTTCACCTTAATGCGGCTTGTACTGAGACATGCATGGCTTAATCTTTGAGACAAGCATATGACTACTGGCAGGATCAACCAGGGAGCTGCGTCAACTAGAGCTGAGCAGCCGGCCGCCCGGGAGTGTGTCCCGGGGGCCCGCGCGAACACGCAAGCGTCCGCTCAATTATTCTGCAAACAGGAGGAGGCTGAGCTCCCCTGCACAACACACCTCGAAACCCTCTCAGGTCCCGGCGGCGCGCAGCGCCGTCCTAAGTACTTGGTCGGGTTCGAGAGAGGCGCAATCGCCCGGAGTTAGGCGAGTAGACGCTTTAGGTGCGACCACCCGTGCTCCCAACTGAGCTTGCCGCTGCCGACAGAGGCCCGGGAGCGTGCTGTCGTGGCATTGCCGGCGGGAGACAACACGCGCCACCTACGGTGACCGGCAGCTCCAACGCCAGCGCCACAGAAGGACAAAAGCCCCACTTGGGTGCCGAAGCGAACTCTCCCAGCACAGCGCACGCGCCAACACGTCCGCACAGCTGCGATACAAACCACCTGCGAGAACCGCTGGGGCGACCGAGCAGCAGACGGCGTCGCGGCGCCGAGCGCCGGGCGGCGGCGCATCCTCAGCGCACAAAGTCCTCAATCGGACCAGCACACTGCAGATGGCCACCGCGCTTCGCACCGGGCCCGCGAGGACCTACTTTGGCCGCAAGGCGCCGCGAGCAGGGGGCGCCGGCGCGCAGCTGCGCCGCCTGCCGCGTCCGTCGGCCGGCGCGCCTGCCACTGGCCGCCCCCACCAGCCGGCTGTGGCGCGTGCGCCCACGCACCGCGCTGCCAGCACGCCGGGCGGCCCCCCCTCACCGGCCGGGGACGGTCCCACCCAGCCACCGCCGCGTATCGCCTCACACCCAGATCCCCTTTCACGTTCGTGGGCATGGTGGGTCCCCTTTCACGTTCGTGGGCATGGTGGGTCTCCCTGAAACAACCGGTTAATAGCTCGACCGATCGTCGCCAACACTGATTCACCTCTAGCGAGAACAACCGCACCACAACGGGTTACCAGTTGTTCATTTGCGTAACGTCACCAGCAAACGTACACGTCCATCGCCATTTGCAACGAGTATTGCATGCCTGTGTCAGGTGTCACAACACACTACGTCTGCCCACATAGACGCAACAACATGTGCACGCCTAGAGAACACGTGGAAGGTAGACCCCGTACGTATGCGGTGTCCATTGCGCGAACGACTGTCAGCCCGCCTCTGCAGCATGTCGCAGATGTGGAACGCGGTGCAACATGCTATCACGGTGTGTGAGAAGAGACGACTACGTCCGAATACACGCTCCACTACATCAACAGACTGCTCATGCTGATCGCCATCCAGGGCGTCCGTTCCTCCCACACGTCTGTATGGCGTACCACACTGCAATCCAGCTCTTATAGGGAGACGACACGTAGCTGCGTGCACAATATTTGGACTGTATGGTCCGCCGTTGCTAGGCGCAGTCGTCATACGGTCACATGTGCCACGATGTATCATTCAGTACATACGGACCAATGTGCAGTACAGTTTGTGGGTTTTGCGTACATCGGCGGACAGGTGACAGGCCGTACCACAACGTAGGCTGAGTACGTCGGCATGCGAAGGGCATTGAACATGCAAACTTCTCACCGACCAGCTTGCGAAGGCAGGGGGGAAGGGGGGGGGGGGCGGCATGTACGTCCTGCTGCTATCCACACTACAGTGTATAGCAGGAGCATGTGGAAAGTCAGCAACACCTGCAAGGTGTTTAACATGACGCGATACACAGGGGACCGGGCAGTGCGAGTAGGGAACTATATTGCGAGGGTTGCGGTTAGGCAACACTACACCAATTTAACGGGTTGCATAACAATTACAGAGCAGGTTCAGCGACAACGTGCGTCAGGTTAAGGCGCAATATAGTTTAGGTTACGGCGCACTTTAGGTTAGGTTAAGGCACATTATAGGTTAGGTTAAGGCACATTATAGGTTAGGTTAAGGCACAACATGGGTTAGGTTAAGGCACAACATGGGTTAGGTTAAGGCACAACATGGGTTAGGTTAAGGCACAACATGGGTTAGGTTAAGGCACAACATGGGTTAGGTTAAGGCACAACATGGGTTAGGTTAAGGCACAACATGGGTTAGGTTAAGGCACAACATGGGTTACGTTAAGGCACAACATGGGTTACGTTAAGGCACAACATGGGTTAGGTTAAGGCACAACATGGGTTAGGTTAAGGCACAACATGGGTTAGGTTAAGGCACAACATGGGTTAGGTTAAGGCACAACATGGGTTACGTTAAGGCACAACATGGGTTACGTTAAGGCACAACATGGGTTACGTTAAGGCACAACATGGGTTACGTTAAGGCACAACATGGGTTACGTTAAGGCACAACATGGGTTACGTTAAGGCACAACATGGGTTACGTTAAGGCACAACATGGGTTACGTTAAGGCACAAATTAGGTTAGGTTAAGGCACAAATTAGGTTAGGTTAAGGCGCAACGTAGGTTAGGTTAAGGCACAACGTAGGTTAGGTTAAGGCACAACGTAGGTTAGGTTAAGGCACAACGTAGGTTAGGTTAAGGCACAACGTAGGTTAGGTTAAGGCACAACGTAGGTTAGGTTAAGGCACAACGTAGGTTAGGTTAAGGCACAACGTAGGTTAGGTTAAGGCACAACGTAGGTTAGGTTAAGGCACAACGTAGGTTAGGTTAAGGCACAACGTAGGTTAGGTTAAGGCACAACGTAGGTTAGGTTAAGGCACAACGTAGGTTAGGTTAAGGCACAACGTAGGTTAGGTTAAGGCACGATATAGGTTAGGTTAAGGTACGATATAGGTTAGGTTAAGGTACGATATACGTTAGGTTAAGGTACGATATAGGTTAGGTTAAGGTACGATATAGGTTAGGTTAAGGTACGATATACGTTAGGTTAAGGTACGATATAGGTTAGGTTAAGGTACGATATAGGTTAGGTTAAGGTACGATATAGGTTAGGTTAAGGTACGATATAGGTTAGGTTAAGGTACAATATAGCTTAGGTTCAGATACACATTGTTGTAGGGAAAGGTGTATTTGGGGGGGGGGGGCGGCAGGTTCGTTGATAGTGATTATCGTAATTGGATGCCTGCGGCATTATCCGATTTGTCACGTCAGGATGCACTTTTGGCTCATGACAGGCGGCGCTCCGATTCCATGGTTGTGGCAGATCTGTGTCTTTCATTCCTGCCATTGTTTGTGTGCTGTGACAGGAGGCAGTATTGTGATGTTGGGTGCACCCCTGTGTAGGACATGTGTGGGTGTTCGTGGCTTAGCTGAGCAATGTGCGGATG
>NW_026047429.1:162500-165000 GCF_023864345.2 Schistocerca serialis cubense
TTCACTTTCTTCTCGCGGCCGGACGCCACGAGTGCGAGGGTGAGACACTTCCGCGGGTTAACCCGCAGCCCCAGCTGGTCGAGGGCTGCCACTGCTGCGTTGATAAGGGACTGCAGGCCCCCCCTCGTGGAGGCGAAGAGCAGGATGTCATCCGCGAAGGCCGCCGCGTTCGTCTGGCGGCCCAACACCTTGACACCTACGTGAGAGGGCAGTTGACCTAGAACATAATCAACAGCGAAATTGAACAGGAGAGGGGACAGAGGATCTCCTTGCCGAACACCTCTTGCTGGCCGCACGGCCGGGGACTCGTCGCCACCCCCCGCAATTACCGTCGTGCTGTCCGCATAGCAGCCCTCGACGTAGTCAATGAATTCGTCCGGCAGACCATGGGCTTTAAGCACAGGACGCAAAGCCGCATGGTCCAACGAATCGAACGCCTTGGACACATCGAGGGATGCCATGAACACAGAACGACAGCGGCGGACGGCGCCGACGAGTATCCGGTCGAGGAGGAAAGTGTTCTCCAGCATCCCATCCCTTGGGATGAAAGCCCGCTGACGTTCGTCCACAGCACACATCTGCATAAGGCGAGTCGCCAGAACCTTATGGAAGGTTCGGGCTAGCACCGAGCAGACGGTGATGGGCCGAAAGTCAGCGGGGGATGCTGGGGCGGCTGTCTTAGGGAGCAAAGAGGTCCTGGCTCGGAGGAGGGAAGGGGGAAGCTTACGGGTAAGCAGGAAAAGGTTTAGGAGTTTGGTGGTGACCTCCGCTGGAAGGCGGCGCAGCTGCACCGGTGAGAGGCCGTCAGGGCCGGCAACGGAGCCTCTGGGCGGCAAGGCGGCCGCAACCTCTTCTGCAGTGATCGGCCTCCATAGACGCTCAAAGTCAACAGACTCCGAGCGCGGGAGAAGCCGATCGGGAATGGAGCCAGCGTTGGAAGGTGGCTCTGTCGTGAAGAGGCTGCGCCAGAAGTCCACCAGCCCTGGGATGTTCGACGACGGCTGGAGCAGGGTGCCATCCAGGAGGCCACGCACGCAGCGCGCGCGATTCTTCCTGAAGGCATCCTGACATCTGGCATATTCCCACCGGCGGCGCTTCCGCTTAGAGAGCGGAGGGCCACCACCAGACCGCTGCTTGGATGGCGGGCGCGACGTCTTCCTCTTCCTTGCTTCTGCTTCCTCAGAGCCGACAGCTCGGAGGGCCTCAGGCAGCCCAGCCGCGACCACTGCCAACGGCGTACCCGGCCCCAAACGCGCAAGGTCGTCCAGGGCCGAGAAGCGCGCGGCCGACCGCGGCAGGCCGGCGAGGTGCCTCCATATGGCTTCGTCGACTACAGATGTTTGTGACGGGCGCTCAAGCTCCGGCGGAGAGGGTGGCCCCTCCGGCAGCGACTCCGGGACGGGTGAATGGCGCAGACCATGCTGCGTCTGTTGTTCCCGCCTCAGCTCCTCTACGTATTCCCGCACCATCGTCCTGTGTGCCACCGTCCTCCTCCTGCACTTGATGGCATCCAGGGTACGGTGCGGAAACAGGGGTAGAAGCTCCTGGTTTGCAAAGAGGACTTTGGAGTCACTGGCACAGAGAAGCCTAGCCTCCGCCAGGGCGAGCTCCCGCATCTCTTCTTCCGCCCACCGAGCTCGCTTCCTATCAGTTGCAATCTCCGCATTTGCCGCTTCCGGATGGGCGCGGCGGCGGTGTTGTCCGAGCCCGATCTTGCTGCGGAAGGCACGGCTGCAAATGCTGCAGTGGAACCATGGCTCCACGGCCTCCTCTACTTCAGGGACGGTTGGCAGGCTAGCAGTCGGGACTGTTAGGCCGGGTCCTTCAGCGGAAGGCCCGGTACCCGTGTTTTCTTCTCTTGTTGTCCCAACATTAAGGGTTATGCGATGGAGGGCTGGTAACCCCCCAAAGCCCCAAGTGCGGACTTCCACTCTGCTTACCAGTCCTATCAAGGACTGGCGTATCGGCGGGCCCACGGGAAGGGGGGAAGCCGCAGGCAAGGAGAGGCTAAGAGGGCATGGCCCATGTATTGCGCTTCACTTGCCCAGTAACTATGAGCAGAGAGTCATAGTTACTCCCGCCGTTTACCCGCGCTTGCTTGAATTTCTTCACGTTGACATTCAGAGCACTGGGCAGAAATCACATTGCGTCAACACCCGCTAGGGCCATCGCAATGCTTTGTTTTAATTAGACAGTCGGATTCCCCCAGTCCGTGCCAGTTCTGAGTTGATCGTTGAATGGCGGCCGAAGAGAATCCGCGCACCCGCGCGCCCCCGGAGGAGCACGCTAAGGCGGACGCGGCCTCGCAGCAAGGAAGATCCGTGGGAGGCCAAGGCACGGGACCGAGCTCGGATCCTGCACGCAGGTTGAAGCACCGGGGCGCGAACGCCGCGCAGGCGCGCGCATCCTGCACCGCCGGCCAGCACGAGGCCGACCAACGGCGAGAGCAGACCACGCCCGCGCTAAACGCCCGCACTTACCGGCACCCCTACGGCACTCA
>NW_026047429.1:170000-172500 GCF_023864345.2 Schistocerca serialis cubense
CTTTGAGACAAGCATATGACTACTGGCAGGATCAACCAGGGAGCTGCGTCAACTAGAGCTGAGCAGCCGGCCGCCCGGGAGTGTGTCCCGGGGGCCCGCGCGAACACGCAAGCGTCCGCTCAATTATTCTGCAAACAGGAGGAGGCTGAGCTCCCCTGCACAACACACCTCGAAACCCTCTCAGGTCCCGGCGGCGCGCAGCGCCGTCCTAAGTACTTGGTCGGGTTCGAGAGAGGCGCAATCGCCCGGAGTTAGGCGAGTAGACGCTTTAGGTGCGACCACCCGTGCTCCCAACTGAGCTTGCCGCTGCCGACAGAGGCCCGGGAGCGTGCTGTCGTGGCATTGCCGGCGGGAGACAACACGCGCCACCTACGGTGACCGGCAGCTCCAACGCCAGCGCCACAGAAGGACAAAAGCCCCACTTGGGTGCCGAAGCGAACTCTCCCAGCACAGCGCACGCGCCAACACGTCCGCACAGCTGCGATACAAACCACCTGCGAGAACCGCTGGGGCGACCGAGCAGCAGACGGCGTCGCGGCGCCGAGCGCCGGGCGGCGGCGCATCCTCAGCGCACAAAGTCCTCAATCGGACCAGCACACTGCAGATGGCCACCGCGCTTCGCACCGGGCCCGCGAGGACCTACTTTGGCCGCAAGGCGCCGCGAGCAGGGGGCGCCGGCGCGCAGCTGCGCCGCCTGCCGCGTCCGTCGGCCGGCGCGCCTGCCACTGGCCGCCCCCACCAGCCGGCTGTGGCGCGTGCGCCCACGCACCGCGCTGCCAGCACGCCGGGCGGCCCCCCCTCACCGGCCGGGGACGGTCCCACCCAGCCACCGCCGCGTATCGCCTCACACCCAGATCCCCTTTCACGTTCGTGGGCATGGTGGGTCCCCTTTCACGTTCGTGGGCATGGTGGGTCTCCCTGAAACAACCGGTTAATAGCTCGACCGATCGTCGCCAACACTGATTCACCTCTAGCGAGAACAACCGCACCACAACGGGTTACCAGTTGTTCATTTGCGTAACGTCACCAGCAAACGTACACGTCCATCGCCATTTGCAACGAGTATTGCATGCCTGTGTCAGGTGTCACAACACACTACGTCTGCCCACATAGACGCAACAACATGTGCACGCCTAGAGAACACGTGGAAGGTAGACCCCGTACGTATGCGGTGTCCATTGCGCGAACGACTGTCAGCCCGCCTCTGCAGCATGTCGCAGATGTGGAACGCGGTGCAACATGCTATCACGGTGTGTGAGAAGAGACGACTACGTCCGAATACACGCTCCACTACATCAACAGACTGCTCATGCTGATCGCCATCCAGGGCGTCCGTTCCTCCCACACGTCTGTATGGCGTACCACACTGCAATCCAGCTCTTATAGGGAGACGACACGTAGCTGCGTGCACAATATTTGGACTGTATGGTCCGCCGTTGCTAGGCGCAGTCGTCATACGGTCACATGTGCCACGATGTATCATTCAGTACATACGGACCAATGTGCAGTACAGTTTGTGGGTTTTGCGTACATCGGCGGACAGGTGACAGGCCGTACCACAACGTAGGCTGAGTACGTCGGCATGCGAAGGGCATTGAACATGCAAACTTCTCACCGACCAGCTTGCGAAGGCAGGGGGGAAGGGGGGGGGGGCGGCATGTACGTCCTGCTGCTATCCACACTACAGTGTATAGCAGGAGCATGTGGAAAGTCAGCAACACCTGCAAGGTGTTTAACATGACGCGATACACAGGGGACCGGGCAGTGCGAGTAGGGAACTATATTGCGAGGGTTGCGGTTAGGCAACACTACACCAATTTAACGGGTTGCATAACAATTACAGAGCAGGTTCAGCGACAACGTGCGTCAGGTTAAGGCGCAATATAGTTTAGGTTACGGCGCACTTTAGGTTAGGTTAAGGCACATTATAGGTTAGGTTAAGGCACATTATAGGTTAGGTTAAGGCACAACATGGGTTAGGTTAAGGCACAACATGGGTTAGGTTAAGGCACAACATGGGTTAGGTTAAGGCACAACATGGGTTAGGTTAAGACACAACATGGGTTAGGTTAAGGCACAACATGGGTTAGGTTAAGGCACAACATGGGTTAGGTTAAGGCACAACATGGGTTACGTTAAGGCACAACATGGGTTACGTTAAGGCACAACATGGGTTAGGTTAAGGCACAACATGGGTTAGGTTAAGGCACAACATGGGTTAGGTTAAGGCACAACATGGGTTACGTTAAGGCACAACATGGGTTACGTTAAGGCACAACATGGGTTACGTTAAGGCACAACATGGGTTACGTTAAGGCACAACATGGGTTACGTTAAGGCACAACATGGGTTACGTTAAGGCACAACATGGGTTACGTTAAGGCACAACATGGGTTACGTTAAGGCACAACATGGGTTACGTTAAGGCACAAATTAGGTTAGGTTAAGGCACAAATTAGGTTAGGTTAAGGCGCAACGTAGGTTAGGTTAAGGCACAACG
>NW_026047429.1:182500-185000 GCF_023864345.2 Schistocerca serialis cubense
GCGTGCTGTCGTGGCATTGCCGGCGGGAGACAACACGCGCCACCTACGGTGACCGGCAGCTCCAACGCCAGCGCCACAGAAGGACAAAAGCCCCACTTGGGTGCCGAAGCGAACTCTCCCAGCACAGCGCACGCGCCAACACGTCCGCACAGCTGCGATACAAACCACCTGCGAGAACCGCTGGGGCGACCGAGCAGCAGACGGCGTCGCGGCGCCGAGCGCCGGGCGGCGGCGCATCCTCAGCGCACAAAGTCCTCAATCGGACCAGCACACTGCAGATGGCCACCGCGCTTCGCACCGGGCCCGCGAGGACCTACTTTGGCCGCAAGGCGCCGCGAGCAGGGGGCGCCGGCGCGCAGCTGCGCCGCCTGCCGCGTCCGTCGGCCGGCGCGCCTGCCACTGGCCGCCCCCACCAGCCGGCTGTGGCGCGTGCGCCCACGCACCGCGCTGCCAGCACGCCGGGCGGCCCCCCCTCACCGGCCGGGGACGGTCCCACCCAGCCACCGCCGCGTATCGCCTCACACCCAGATCCCCCCCCCCCCCCCCCCCCCCCTTTCACGTTCGTGGGCATGGTGGGTCCCCTTTCACGTTCGTGGGCATGGTGGGTCTCCCTGAAACAACCGGTTAATAGCTCGACCGATCGTCGCCAACACTGATTCACCTCTAGCGAGAACAACCGCACCACAACGGGTTACCAGTTGTTCATTTGCGTAACGTCACCAGCAAACGTACACGTCCATCGCCATTTGCAACGAGTATTGCATGCCTGTGTCAGGTGTCACAACACACTACGTCTGCCCACATAGACGCAACAACATGTGCACGCCTAGAGAACACGTGGAAGGTAGACCCCGTACGTATGCGGTGTCCATTGCGCGAACGACTGTCAGCCCGCCTCTGCAGCATGTCGCAGATGTGGAACGCGGTGCAACATGCTATCACGGTGTGTGAGAAGAGACGACTACGTCCGAATACACGCTCCACTACATCAACAGACTGCTCATGCTGATCGCCATCCAGGGCGTCCGTTCCTCCCACACGTCTGTATGGCGTACCACACTGCAATCCAGCTCTTATAGGGAGACGACACGTAGCTGCGTGCACAATATTTGGACTGTATGGTCCGCCGTTGCTAGGCGCAGTCGTCATACGGTCACATGTGCCACGATGTATCATTCAGTACATACGGACCAATGTGCAGTACAGTTTGTGGGTTTTGCGTACATCGGCGGACAGGTGACAGGCCGTACCACAACGTAGGCTGAGTACGTCGGCATGCGAAGGGCATTGAACATGCAAACTTCTCACCGACCAGCTTGCGAAGGCAGGGGGGAAGGGGGGGGGGGCGGCATGTACGTCCTGCTGCTATCCACACTACAGTGTATAGCAGGAGCATGTGGAAAGTCAGCAACACCTGCAAGGTGTTTAACATGACGCGATACACAGGGGACCGGGCAGTGCGAGTAGGGAACTATATTGCGAGGGTTGCGGTTAGGCAACACTACACCAATTTAACGGGTTGCATAACAATTACAGAGCAGGTTCAGCGACAACGTGCGTCAGGTTAAGGCGCAATATAGTTTAGGTTACGGCGCACTTTAGGTTAGGTTAAGGCACATTATAGGTTAGGTTAAGGCACAACATGGGTTAGGTTAAGGCACAACATGGGTTAGGTTAAGGCACAACATGGGTTAGGTTAAGGCACAACATGGGTTAGGTTAAGGCACAACATGGGTTAGGTTAAGGCACAACATGGGTTAGGTTAAGGCACAACATGGGTTAGGTTAAGGCACAACATGGGTTACGTTAAGGCACAACATGGGTTACGTTAAGGCACAACATGGGTTAGGTTAAGGCACAACATGGGTTAGGTTAAGGCACAACATGGGTTAGGTTAAGGCACAACATGGGTTAGGTTAAGGCACAACATGGGTTACGTTAAGGCACAACATGGGTTACGTTAAGGCACAACATGGGTTACGTTAAGGCACAACATGGGTTACGTTAAGGCACAACATGGGTTACGTTAAGGCACAACATGGGTTACGTTAAGGCACAACATGGGTTACGTTAAGGCACAAATTAGGTTAGGTTAAGGCACAAATTAGGTTAGGTTAAGGCGCAACGTAGGTTAGGTTAAGGCACAACGTAGGTTAGGTTAAGGCACAACGTAGGTTAGGTTAAGGCACAACGTAGGTTAGGTTAAGGCACAACGTAGGTTAGGTTAAGGCACAACGTAGGTTAGGTTAAGGCACAACGTAGGTTAGGTTAAGGCACAACGTAGGTTAGGTTAAGGCACAACGTAGGTTAGGTTAAGGCACAACGTAGGTTAGGTTAAGGCACAACGTAGGTTAGGTTAAGGCACAACGTAGGTTAGGTTAAGGCACAACGTAGGTTAGGTTAAGGCACGATATAGGTTAGGTTAAGGTACGATATAGGTTAGGTTAAGGTACGATATAGGTTAGGTTAAGGTACGATATAGGTTAGGTTAAGGTACGAT
>NW_026047429.1:190000-192500 GCF_023864345.2 Schistocerca serialis cubense
CCGGCGAAGAAGAGGGCCCAGCCAGCGGGCTGCAGGCACCCCCAAGCCCCCATGAGAGATGGGGGCGTGGAAGTAACCGACCGGCGTATCTGCTGGCAGGTGCAGCCAAGATCGAAGGGCTGCACGAACACAGACGTCAAGGGAAGAGAGGGCCCCAAGACGAGTCCTCCCCAGGGCGAGGCCATGGAAAATACCCGGGAGGATGACAGAACGAAGGGCAAAAAGCCGCTGCTGAGGTTTGAGTGGTGCACGCTTGATGATGTTCAACTGCTTCTCGACCTCCCGCCGGGGATGAAAAAGACTGCGTCCGCACGTGGAAAATTGCAGGCCTAGATACTTGAAAGTATCTCCCATCGCCAGTGCTGGGATGTTGTTCCCCCCAGCACGAAAGATGACAGTCTCGTCGACCTTGGTTTTCTTCTCCCGGCCTGATGAGACAAGGGCGAGAGAAAAACACTTCCGTGGGTTGACCTCGAGCCCGAGATCCCCCAGGGCCGACGTGGCGATGGTGAGAAGTTCCTGCAATCCGTCACGAGTCTCGGCGAACAGCAGGAGGTCATCAGCGAATGCAGCCGCATTTATCCGCCGTCCAAGAATGCGTGCACCAATATGAGCAGGCAGACGAGACAAGAGAATGTCAATGGACATGTTGAAGAGAATAGGAGACAGCGGGTCACCCTGCCGAACACCCCTCGAAGGCCGCACTAGATCTGACGACTTCCCATCCGCGCAGATAACCGTCGATCCCGCCTCATAGCATCCCTGGATGTAGTCAACGAACTCGACCGGCAGACCATGGGACCTTAGCACAGGACCAAGGGCACCATGGGCAAGCGAGTCGAAGGCCTTTGACACATCCAGAGATGCCAAGTACAGCGAGCCGGCAGCTCGGCGCGCCTGGGTCATCGCCAGATCCAGAAGAAAGGTGTTATGAAGCATCCCATCCTGAGGGATGAAAGCCCGCTGGCGACCGTCCAACACACAGTAGCGCATCAGGCGGCCAACCAGAACCTTGTGAAAGGCTCTGGTCAGCACCGAGCACACTGTGATCGGACGAAAGTCAGCAGGGGATGCTGCGGCGGTCTTCTTGGGCAGCAGGGTTGTTCTGGCCTGAAGGAGTCGGGATGGAAGGGAACGGGAAAGGAGAAGGAAATTAAGGATCTTGAGGAGAACCTCCCGGGGAAGGCGACGCAGTTGCGTCGGCGTGAGGCCGTCAGGACCTGCAGCAGAGTTGCGAGGCGGGAGAGCAGCGGTGGCTTCTTCTGCAGAAATGGGAGCCCAGAGGTCACGGAAGGGCACCCTCTTCGAGAATGGCAGCAGCTCATCGGACAGACCCTCCCCACGCGGAGGTCGAGACCTGACACGTGGTGGAGAGAAAAGGTCTGTCCAAAACTCAATCAGCCCTGGGATGGATGGTGGCTGATGCAAGAGTGTGCCATCAAGAAGTCCGTTGATACAGCGTGCTCCGTTCTTCTTGAAAGCACGCTGAACCACCGCATACTCCCATCTCCTGCGTGCACGCTTACGCTCTGGGGGCTGTTGGGTCCGCACACTCGCAGCTTGGTGGACAGCTGGCTCATAGTTATAGTTACTCCCGCCGTTTACCCGCGCTTGCTTGAATTTCTTCACGTTGACATTCAGAGCACTGGGCAGAAATCACATTGCGTCAACACCCGCTAGGGCCATCGCAATGCTTTGTTTTAATTAGACAGTCGGATTCCCCCAGTCCGTGCCAGTTCTGAGTTGATCGTTGAATGGCGGCCGAAGAGAATCCGCGCACCCGCGCGCCCCCGGAGGAGCACGCTAAGGCGGACGCGGCCTCGCAGCAAGGAAGATCCGTGGGAGGCCAAGGCACGGGACCGAGCTCGGATCCTGCACGCAGGTTGAAGCACCGGGGCGCGAACGCCGCGCAGGCGCGCGCATCCTGCACCGCCGGCCAGCACGAGGCCGACCAACGGCGAGAGCAGACCACGCCCGCGCTAAACGCCCGCACTTACCGGCACCCCTACGGCACTCACCTCGCCCAGGCCCGGCACGTTAGCGCTGACCCACTTCCCGACCAAGCCCGACACGCCCCGATCCTCAGAGCCAATCCTTATCCCGAAGTTACGGATCCAATTTGCCGACTTCCCTTACCTACATTATTCTATCGACTAGAGGCTCTTCACCTTGGAGACCTGCTGCGGATATGGGTACGAACCG
This sequence comes from Schistocerca serialis cubense, assembly GCF_023864345.2. NCBI lineage: Eukaryota > Metazoa > Arthropoda > Insecta > Orthoptera > Acrididae > Schistocerca > Schistocerca serialis. The sequence continues at coordinate 192,203 of NW_026047429.1, forward strand.
GCGCGACACCTCCACGTGGCCCTCTCCCGGATTTTCAAGGTCCGAGGGGAAGATCGGGACACCGCCGCAACTGCGGTGCTCTTCGCGTTCCAAACCCTATCTCCCTGCTAGAGGATTCCAGGGAACTCGAACGCTCATGCAGAAAAGAAAACTCTTCCCCGATCTCCCGACGGCGTCTCCGGGTCCTTTTGGGTTACCCCGACGAGCATCTCTAAAAGAGGGGCCCGACTTGTATCGGTTCCGCTGCCGGGTTCCGGAATAGGAACCGGATTCCCTTTCGCCCAACGGGGGCCAGCAC
>NW_026047429.1:197500-200000 GCF_023864345.2 Schistocerca serialis cubense
ATACAAACCACCTGCGAGAACCGCTGGGGCGACCGAGCAGCAGACGGCGTCGCGGCGCCGAGCGCCGGGCGGCGGCGCATCCTCAGCGCACAAAGTCCTCAATCGGACCAGCACACTGCAGATGGCCACCGCGCTTCGCACCGGGCCCGCGAGGACCTACTTTGGCCGCAAGGCGCCGCGAGCAGGGGGCGCCGGCGCGCAGCTGCGCCGCCTGCCGCGTCCGTCGGCCGGCGCGCCTGCCACTGGCCGCCCCCACCAGCCGGCTGTGGCGCGTGCGCCCACGCACCGCGCTGCCAGCACGCCGGGCGGCCCCCCCTCACCGGCCGGGGACGGTCCCACCCAGCCACCGCCGCGTATCGCCTCACACCCAGATCCCCTTTCACGTTCGTGGGCATGGTGGGTCCCCTTTCACGTTCGTGGGCATGGTGGGTCTCCCTGAAACAACCGGTTAATAGCTCGACCGATCGTCGCCAACACTGATTCACCTCTAGCGAGAACAACCGCACCACAACGGGTTACCAGTTGTTCATTTGCGTAACGTCACCAGCAAACGTACACGTCCATCGCCATTTGCAACGAGTATTGCATGCCTGTGTCAGGTGTCACAACACACTACGTCTGCCCACATAGACGCAACAACATGTGCACGCCTAGAGAACACGTGGAAGGCAGACCCCGTACGTATGCGGTGTCCATTGCGCGAACGACTGTCAGCCCGCCTCTGCAGCATGTCGCAGATGTGGAACGCGGTGCAACATGCTATCACGGTGTGTGAGAAGAGACGACTACGTCCGAATACACGCTCCACTACATCAACAGACTGCTCATGCTGATCGCCATCCAGGGCGTCCGTTCCTCCCACACGTCTGTATGGCGTACCACACTGCAATCCAGCTCTTATAGGGAGACGACACGTAGCTGCGTGCACAATATTTGGACTGTATGGTCCGCCGTTGCTAGGCGCAGTCGTCATACGGTCACATGTGCCACGATGTATCATTCAGTACATACGGACCAATGTGCAGTACAGTTTGTGGGTTTTGCGTACATCGGCGGACAGGTGACAGGCCGTACCACAACGTAGGCTGAGTACGTCGGCATGCGAAGGGCATTGAACATGCAAACTTCTCACCGACCAGCTTGCGAAGGCAGGGGGGAAGGGGGGGGGGGCGGCATGTACGTCCTGCTGCTATCCACACTACAGTGTATAGCAGGAGCATGTGGAAAGTCAGCAACACCTGCAAGGTGTTTAACATGACGCGATACACAGGGGACCGGGCAGTGCGAGTAGGGAACTATATTGCGAGGGTTGCGGTTAGGCAACACTACACCAATTTAACGGGTTGCATAACAATTACAGAGCAGGTTCAGCGACAACGTGCGTCAGGTTAAGGCGCAATATAGTTTAGGTTACGGCGCACTTTAGGTTAGGTTAAGGCACATTATAGGTTAGGTTAAGGCACATTATAGGTTAGGTTAAGGCACAACATGGGTTAGGTTAAGGCACAACATGGGTTAGGTTAAGGCACAACATGGGTTAGGTTAAGGCACAACATGGGTTAGGTTAAGGCACAACATGGGTTAGGTTAAGGCACAACATGGGTTAGGTTAAGGCACAACATGGGTTAGGTTAAGGCACAACATGGGTTACGTTAAGGCACAACATGGGTTACGTTAAGGCACAACATGGGTTAGGTTAAGGCACAACATGGGTTAGGTTAAGGCACAACATGGGTTAGGTTAAGGCACAACATGGGTTAGGTTAAGGCACAACATGGGTTACGTTAAGGCACAACATGGGTTACGTTAAGGCACAACATGGGTTACGTTAAGGCACAACATGGGTTACGTTAAGGCACAACATGGGTTACGTTAAGGCACAACATGGGTTACGTTAAGGCACAACATGGGTTACGTTAAGGCACAAATTAGGTTAGGTTAAGGCACAAATTAGGTTAGGTTAAGGCGCAACGTAGGTTAGGTTAAGGCACAACGTAGGTTAGGTTAAGGCACAACGTAGGTTAGGTTAAGGCACAACGTAGGTTAGGTTAAGGCACAACGTAGGTTAGGTTAAGGCACAACGTAGGTTAGGTTAAGGCACAACGTAGGTTAGGTTAAGGCACAACGTAGGTTAGGTTAAGGCACAACGTAGGTTAGGTTAAGGCACAACGTAGGTTAGGTTAAGGCACAACGTAGGTTAGGTTAAGGCACAACGTAGGTTAGGTTAAGGCACAACGTAGGTTAGGTTAAGGCACAACGTAGGTTAGGTTAAGGTACGATATAGGTTAGGTTAAGGTACGATATAGGTTAGGTTAAGGTACGATATAGGTTAGGTTAAGGTACGATATACGTTAGGTTAAGGTACGATATAGGTTAGGTTAAGGTACGATATAGGTTAGGTTAAGGTACGATATACGTTAGGTTAAGGTACGATATAGGTTAGGTTAAGGTACGATATAGGTTAGGTTAAGGTACGATATAGGTTAGGTTAAGGTACAAT
>NW_026047429.1:205000-207500 GCF_023864345.2 Schistocerca serialis cubense
GTGTCCGCCGGAAGGCGGAACCATCTCCTGACGGCGGCCCGGATGGTCACATCTGCCGCTTTCAACGCACCCACTCGGGTGCGGCTGAGGGCCAGCCCGTGGTACAGGCCTGGGAGAAGTACGTTGGTGAGGGCGTAGAGGCGCTGTTGCGGCTTAAGCGGAGCTCGGGAGATGACGTCCAGCTGCTCCACCAGGTGGCGTCGTGGGTTGAACACGCAGCGACCCGCGGTGGAGAATTGCAGTCCCAGATACCGGAAGGTTTCACCCACACGTAGGGCGGGCATGGTGGCGTTGCCCGCTTTGAAGGTAACGTCGGCGTCGACCTTCACCTTCTTGTCACGCCCAGACGCGACTAAAGCGAGGGTGAAACACTTCCGGGCGTTGATCTGCAGCCCCAGATGGCCGAGGGCTGCGACGGCTGCGTCGATGAGGGACTGCAATCCCCTCGCGGTCGATGCAAAAAGCAGGACGTCATCTGCGAAGGCCGCAGCGTTGACTCTGCGGCCGAGGATCCGAGCTCCGATGTGGGAGGGAAGTTGACTCAAAACATAGTCCACCGCAAAATTGAAAAGGAGGGGGGAGAGGGGGTCACCCTGACGCACACCCCTTGCCGGCTGCAGGGGCACGCCCACGTCGGCGCCGCCCGCTATCACTGTCGTGCTACCCTCGTAACACCTTTCGACGTACTCAATAAAGCAATCCGGCAGGCCATGAGCCCTCAGCACGGGGCGGAGGGCAGCATGGTCCACCGAATCGAACGCTTTAGAGACGTCGATCGATGCCACAAAAACAGAGCGACAGGAGCGGACTGCGTCGGTGAGAGCAGTGTCCAAGATGAAGGTGTTTTCCAACATCCCATCCCGAGGGATGAATGCCCGCTGACGTTCGTCCACAGCACATGCACGCATCAGGCGTGACGCGAGAACCTTGTGAAAGGTCCGCGCCAACACCGAGCAGACCGTAATGGGGCGAAAGTCAGCGGGGGATGTTGGTGCAGCCGTTTTGGGGAGAAGTGACGTCCGGGCGCGAAGCAGACGCTCGGGGAGGGCGCGGGCCAGGAGGAAGAGGTTCAAGAGTTTCACCAGGACTTCATGCGGCAGGCGCCGCAGCTCCGCTGGAGTCAGGCCGTCCGGCCCGGCCGCCGATCCCCTGGGCGGCAAGGCAGCAGCGACCTCCTCACGTGTGACCGGCCCCCATAGGCACTCAGGAGCGACAGGCTCCGAGTGCGGGAGAAGGCGGTCACGGATGAAGCCAGCGGTGGAGATCGGCTTCTTCGTGAAGAGGTCCGCCCAGAAGTCCAGCAGACCGGGGATGTCGGGTGGCGGCTGCAGCAGGGTGCCGTCCAGCAAGCCGCGCACGCAACGTGCACGCGACCTGCGGAAGGCGTCCTGTGTCCGCGCGAACTCCCAGCGGCGCCGCTTGCGCTTCTGCAGCGGCGGGGCGGCAGGCGGCCGCTTGGATGGTTGGCGCGGCCGCTGTGCCCTGGTGATCGACCTCTCCCCCCTGGACCCGACCGACGCAAGGGCATCCGGGAGCATGCCCAGGATGACATCGGGCGGCGTGCCCCGCCCCAGACCAATGACTCGATCCAGAGCAGAGAAACGCTGGGCGGAAGCAGGTAGGCCCGCCAGATGCTCCCAGATGGCGGCGTCAGTCGGCCCCTCCGGCGGCGGCCCGGTGGTGTCGGCCGTGAAGTCCTCGGCTGCGTCGACGGGCGGCGCAGCGGCCTCGCCCGCGTCAGGCAGCGAGCTCGCTGCTCCCCGGCGGGACGCCGGCTCTTCCCCCCGACCGATCTCAAGCGCCTCCATGAATTGGCGGACAAGCTGCTTGTGGGCAGCTTGCCGCCGTCGGCACTTGATTGCCTCAAGCGTTCGGTCGGGGAACATCCTAATAAGCTCTTGATTAACGAAGAAGAACCGGGCGTCCCTCTCAAGGAACAGTTCGGCCTCTGCCTTGGCGAGCGACAGGACTTCTTCCTCCGTCCACCTCGCGCGATGCCTCTCCGTCACGATCTCAGCGTTGGCGGCCGCAAGGTGTTGGCGGCGGCGATGGACCCCGAGACCGTTCTTCGTGGTAAAAGTGCGGTGGCACTCACTGCAAGCAAAGGGAGCTACACAAACTATCGCATTTTCGTTACGGCCGGTTGGCCGGATAGGTGCTGGGGTAGCTGGGGTGGCACCTTCAGCGGAAGGGCCACCATCTCTTGTTTCTTGTAGGCTGCCCCCAACTATAAAGGGATAATGCGAGGGGGGGCTGGTAACCCCCCCAAGCCCCTGGTGCGGTCTTCCACTCTGCGAAAATCAGCGGGCCCACGAGAAGGGGAGAAGACCGCAGGAGAGGAGAGGCTAAGAGGGCTAGGCCCATGTATTGCGCATCACTCTCCCTGTAACTATAACCCAAGGAAGGCACCTCGCAGCAGCGGCACGACTACATCAAGACCGCACTTCGAAAAGCCAAGTCCGGATGCAGCCACACCGCCGCCACTTGAGAGAGTCATAGT
>NW_026047429.1:212500-217500 GCF_023864345.2 Schistocerca serialis cubense
ATTTTTCGTCACTACCTCCCCGTGCCGGGAGTGGGTAATTTGCGCGCCTGCTGCCTTCCTTGGATGTGGTAGCCGTTTCTCAGGCTCCCTCTCCGGAATCGAACCCTGATTCCCCGTTACCCGTTACAACCATGGTAGGCGCAGAACCTACCATCGACAGTTGATAAGGCAGACATTTGAAAGATGCGTCGCCGGTACGAGGACCGTGCGATCAGCCCAAAGTTATTCAGAGTCACCAAGGCAAACGGACCGGACGAGCCGACCGATTGGTTTTGATCTAATAAAAGCGTCCCTTCCATCTCTGGTCGGGACTCTGTTTGCATGTATTAGCTCTAGAATTACCACAGTTATCCAAGTAACGTGGGTACGATCTAAGGAACCATAACTGATTTAATGAGCCATTCGCGGTTTCACCTTAATGCGGCTTGTACTGAGACATGCATGGCTTAATCTTTGAGACAAGCATATGACTACTGGCAGGATCAACCAGGGAGCTGCGTCAACTAGAGCTGAGCAGCCGGCCGCCCGGGAGTGTGTCCCGGGGGCCCGCGCGAACACGCAAGCGTCCGCTCAATTATTCTGCAAACAGGAGGAGGCTGAGCTCCCCTGCACAACACACCTCGAAACCCTCTCAGGTCCCGGCGGCGCGCAGCGCCGTCCTAAGTACTTGGTCGGGTTCGAGAGAGGCGCAATCGCCCGGAGTTAGGCGAGTAGACGCTTTAGGTGCGACCACCCGTGCTCCCAACTGAGCTTGCCGCTGCCGACAGAGGCCCGGGAGCGTGCTGTCGTGGCATTGCCGGCGGGAGACAACACGCGCCACCTACGGTGACCGGCAGCTCCAACGCCAGCGCCACAGAAGGACAAAAGCCCCACTTGGGTGCCGAAGCGAACTCTCCCAGCACAGCGCACGCGCCAACACGTCCGCACAGCTGCGATACAAACCACCTGCGAGAACCGCTGGGGCGACCGAGCAGCAGACGGCGTCGCGGCGCCGAGCGCCGGGCGGCGGCGCATCCTCAGCGCACAAAGTCCTCAATCGGACCAGCACACTGCAGATGGCCACCGCGCTTCGCACCGGGCCCGCGAGGACCTACTTTGGCCGCAAGGCGCCGCGAGCAGGGGGCGCCGGCGCGCAGCTGCGCCGCCTGCCGCGTCCGTCGGCCGGCGCGCCTGCCACTGGCCGCCCCCACCAGCCGGCTGTGGCGCGTGCGCCCACGCACCGCGCTGCCAGCACGCCGGGCGGCCCCCCCTCACCGGCCGGGGACGGTCCCACCCAGCCACCGCCGCGTATCGCCTCACACCCAGATCCCCTTTCACGTTCGTGGGCATGGTGGGTCCCCTTTCACGTTCGTGGGCATGGTGGGTCTCCCTGAAACAACCGGTTAATAGCTCGACCGATCGTCGCCAACACTGATTCACCTCTAGCGAGAACAACCGCACCACAACGGGTTACCAGTTGTTCATTTGCGTAACGTCACCAGCAAACGTACACGTCCATCGCCATTTGCAACGAGTATTGCATGCCTGTGTCAGGTGTCACAACACACTACGTCTGCCCACATAGACGCAACAACATGTGCACGCCTAGAGAACACGTGGAAGGTAGACCCCGTACGTATGCGGTGTCCATTGCGCGAACGACTGTCAGCCCGCCTCTGCAGCATGTCGCAGATGTGGAACGCGGTGCAACATGCTATCACGGTGTGTGAGAAGAGACGACTACGTCCGAATACACGCTCCACTACATCAACAGACTGCTCATGCTGATCGCCATCCAGGGCGTCCGTTCCTCCCACACGTCTGTATGGCGTACCACACTGCAATCCAGCTCTTATAGGGAGACGACACGTAGCTGCGTGCACAATATTTGGACTGTATGGTCCGCCGTTGCTAGGCGCAGTCGTCATACGGTCACATGTGCCACGATGTATCATTCAGTACATACGGACCAATGTGCAGTACAGTTTGTGGGTTTTGCGTAAATCGGCGGACAGGTGACAGGCCGTACCACAACGTAGGCTGAGTACGTCGGCATGCGAAGGGCATTGAACATGCAAACTTCTCACCGACCAGCTTGCGAAGGCAGGGGGGAAGGGGGGGGGGGCGGCATGTACGTCCTGCTGCTATCCACACTACAGTGTATAGCAGGAGCATGTGGAAAGTCAGCAACACCTGCAAGGTGTTTAACATGACGCGATACACAGGGGACCGGGCAGTGCGAGTAGGGAACTATATTGCGAGGGTTGCGGTTAGGCAACACTACACCAATTTAACGGGTTGCATAACAATTACAGAGCAGGTTCAGTGACAACGTGCGTCAGGTTAAGGCGCAATATAGTTTAGGTTACGGCGCACTTTAGGTTAGGTTAAGGCACATTATAGGTTAGGTTAAGGCACATTATAGGTTAGGTTAAGGCACAACATGGGTTAGGTTAAGGCACAACATGGGTTAGGTTAAGGCACAACATGGGTTAGGTTAAGGCACAACATGGGTTAGGTTAAGGCACAACATGGGTTAGGTTAAGGCACAACATGGGTTAGGTTAAGGCACAACATGGGTTAGGTTAAGGCACAACATGGGTTACGTTAAGGCACAACATGGGTTACGTTAAGGCACAACATGGGTTAGGTTAAGGCACAACATGGGTTAGGTTAAGGCACAACATGGGTTAGGTTAAGGCACAACATGGGTTAGGTTAAGGCACAACATGGGTTACGTTAAGGCACAACATGGGTTACGTTAAGGCACAACATGGGTTACGTTAAGGCACAACATGGGTTACGTTAAGGCACAACATGGGTTACGTTAAGGCACAACATGGGTTACGTTAAGGCACAACATGGGTTACGTTAAGGCACAACATGGGTTACGTTAAGGCACAAATTAGGTTAGGTTAAGGCACAAATTAGGTTAGGTTAAGGCGCAACGTAGGTTAGGTTAAGGCACAACGTAGGTTAGGTTAAGGCACAACGTAGGTTAGGTTAAGGCACAACGTAGGTTAGGTTAAGGCACAACGTAGGTTAGGTTAAGGCACAACGTAGGTTAGGTTAAGGCACAACGTAGGTTAGGTTAAGGCACAACGTAGGTTAGGTTAAGGCACAACGTAGGTTAGGTTAAGGCACAACGTAGGTTAGGTTAAGGCACAACGTAGGTTAGGTTAAGGCACAACGTAGGTTAGGTTAAGGCACAACGTAGGTTAGGTTAAGGCACGATATAGGTTAGGTTAAGGTACGATATAGGTTAGGTTAAGGTACGATATAGGTTAGGTTAAGGTACGATATAGGTTAGGTTAAGGTACGATATACGTTAGGTTAAGGTACGATATAGGTTAGGTTAAGGTACGATATAGGTTAGGTTAAGGTACGATATACGTTAGGTTAAGGTACGATATAGGTTAGGTTAAGGTACGATATAGGTTAGGTTAAGGTACGATATAGGTTAGGTTAAGGTACGATATAGGTTAGGTTAAGGTACAATATAGCTTAGGTTCAGATACACATTGTTGTAGGGAAAGGTGTATTTGGGGGGGGGGGGGGCGGCAGGTTCGTTGATAGTGATTATCGTAATTGGATGCCTGCGGCATTATCCGATTTGTCACGTCAGGATGCACTTTTGGCTCATGACAGGCGGCGCTCCGATTCCATGGTTGTGGCAGATCTGTGTCTTTCATTCCTGCCATTGTTTGTGTGCTGTGACAGGAGGCAGTATTGTGATGTTGGGTGCACCCCTGTGTAGGACATGTGTGGGTGTTCGTGGCTTAGCTGAGCAATGTGCGGATGTCGGAAGGGTGGGATATTGTGTTTTCTGGGTGGACCTCCCGGTCTGGTAATGATAGTGTGGATTGTGTCATGTGGCGGAGAGGATGCACTGGATGTTCTTCCATGCTGGTGGTTAGATATTGTGTGTGTGCCTGTTACAGGCAGAGAGTAGTGTGTGATAAGAGAGTAGTGTGTGATAAGAGTGTCTGGCTGACGTGTGGTTCTCATTGTGTGCAGAGTCTTTCAGCATGTATAGGGACGGTTGTATATATTATCTGTATTCTGATGGCTCTGCATCTATTACTAATCAGTGCCGTGTATACGGTTACTCTGGTTCCAGTCGAAACTGTTCTATCTCTGTACATTAGTGACACTACGGCTCCACTATGTTGCCGCCCCTGTCGGCCGTTTCCCCCAGTGTATGGCTAATGATTATCAGCAGTCAGTCTATTAGTCAATACCGGTAGTGTGACGACGTCAAATGTCCGGGATGGGGGAAGCTACACCCTTCCCGTGGGTCAGGGCCTAGAAAGACTCTTCCCACGCAGGAGACTGACTGTCGTTACTCTTCCGAGACATATATGTGCCCAGCGTTTTTTGCGACTGCGAGTGCAACGCCAGGAGGCTCGGACTGTCGTTACTCTTCCGAGAAATATATTTGCCCAGCGTTTTTTGCGACTGCGAGTGCAACGCCAGGAGGCTCGGACTGTCGTTACTCTTCCGAGAAATATATGTGCCCAGCGTTTTTTGCGACTGCGAGTGCAACGCCAGGAGGCTCGGATTGTCGTTACTCTTCCGAGATATATATTTGCCCAGCGTTTTTTGCGACTGCGAGTGCAACGCCCACGGGTGCCGACATGGATGGGGCGCTTCCTAGCTGATGGCTCAGCATGAGAATCCGTACAGTGAGCAATGCGATCGCGTCTGTAGCTTGTACGTGGTACAGCTCGCAGCTCATGAATAGGGACAGCGGGAATGTCGCATATTGGAAATATCTCTTCATGAAACGCATGTTATAGGTGTGGATTGCACCTTACGAGTGCGGGAAACGTCCGCCGTTCATCCGCTGGCGATGCGAGTTTGGCGGTTGGGGTGGGGCACGAACGGGTGCAGGTGGTGTGATTGCCGGTCCACGACTTCGTGCGGCAGAGGCACTGGCGTATGGGTGCTGTGGTCGACAGAGGCTGCATGCTTTGTGGGTGGCGTCGAAAGATGGGCACTGTGGGCCCATCGATGTCTTC
>NW_026047429.1:227500-232500 GCF_023864345.2 Schistocerca serialis cubense
AAAGTAATCGCTGACAGCACGAAGGATGTCACGCGACTAGTTAGCAGGCTAGAGTCTCGTTCGTTATCGGAATTAACCAGACAAATCGCTCCACCAACTAAGAACGGCCATGCACCACCACCCACCGAATCAAGAAAGAGCTATCAATCTGTCAATCCTTCCGGTGTCCGGGCCTGGTGAGGTTTCCCGTGTTGAGTCAAATTAAGCCGCAGGCTCCACTCCTGGTGGTGCCCTTCCGTCAATTCCTTTAAGTTTCAGCTTTGCAACCATACTTCCCCCGGAACCCAAAAGCTTTGGTTTCCCGGAGGCTGCCCGCCGAGTCATCGGAGGAACTGCGGCGGATCGCTGGCTGGCATCGTTTATGGTTAGAACTAGGGCGGTATCTGATCGCCTTCGAACCTCTAACTTTCGTTCTTGATTAATGAAAACATACTTGGCAAATGCTTTCGCTTCTGTTCGTCTTGCGACGATCCAAGAATTTCACCTCTAACGTCGCAATACGAATGCCCCCGCCTGTCCCTATTAATCATTACCTCGGGTTCCGAAAACCAACAAAATAGAACCGAGGTCCTATTCCATTATTCCATGCACACAGTATTCAGGCGGGCTTGCCTGCTTTAAGCACTCTAATTTGTTCAAAGTAAACGTGCCGGCCCACCGAGACACTCAATAAAGAGCACCCTGGTAGGATTTCAACGGGGTCCGCCTCGGGACGCACGAGCACGCACGAGGCGGTCGCACGCCTTCGGCTCGCCCCACCGGCAGGACGTCCCACGATACATGCCAGTTAAACACCGACGGGCGGTGAACCAACAGCGTGGGACACAAATCCAACTACGAGCTTTTTAACCGCAACAACTTTAATATACGCTATTGGAGCTGGAATTACCGCGGCTGCTGGCACCAGACTTGCCCTCCAATAGATACTCGTTAAAGGATTTAAAGTGTACTCATTCCGATTACGGGGCCTCGGATGAGTCCCGTATCGTTATTTTTCGTCACTACCTCCCCGTGCCGGGAGTGGGTAATTTGCGCGCCTGCTGCCTTCCTTGGATGTGGTAGCCGTTTCTCAGGCTCCCTCTCCGGAATCGAACCCTGATTCCCCGTTACCCGTTACAACCATGGTAGGCGCAGAACCTACCATCGACAGTTGATAAGGCAGACATTTGAAAGATGCGTCGCCGGTACGAGGACCGTGCGATCAGCCCAAAGTTATTCAGAGTCACCAAGGCAAACGGACCGGACGAGCCGACCGATTGGTTTTGATCTAATAAAAGCGTCCCTTCCATCTCTGGTCGGGACTCTGTTTGCATGTATTAGCTCTAGAATTACCACAGTTATCCAAGTAACGTGGGTACGATCTAAGGAACCATAACTGATTTAATGAGCCATTCGCGGTTTCACCTTAATGCGGCTTGTACTGAGACATGCATGGCTTAATCTTTGAGACAAGCATATGACTACTGGCAGGATCAACCAGGGAGCTGCGTCAACTAGAGCTGAGCAGCCGGCCGCCCGGGAGTGTGTCCCGGGGGCCCGCGCGAACACGCAAGCGTCCGCTCAATTATTCTGCAAACAGGAGGAGGCTGAGCTCCCCTGCACAACACACCTCGAAACCCTCTCAGGTCCCGGCGGCGCGCAGCGCCGTCCTAAGTACTTGGTCGGGTTCGAGAGAGGCGCAATCGCCCGGAGTTAGGCGAGTAGACGCTTTAGGTGCGACCACCCGTGCTCCCAACTGAGCTTGCCGCTGCCGACAGAGGCCCGGGAGCGTGCTGTCGTGGCATTGCCGGCGGGAGACAACACGCGCCACCTACGGTGACCGGCAGCTCAAACGCCAGCGCCACAGAAGGACAAAAGCCCCACTTGGGTGCCGAAGCGAACTCTCCCAGCACAGCGCACGCGCCAACACGTCCGCACAGCTGCGATACAAACCACCTGCGAGAACCGCTGGGGCGACCGAGCAGCAGACGGCGTCGCGGCGCCGAGCGCCGGGCGGCGGCGCATCCTCAGCGCACAAAGTCCTCAATCGGACCAGCACACTGCAGATGGCCACCGCGCTTCGCACCGGGCCCGCGAGGACCTACTTTGGCCGCAAGGCGCCGCGAGCAGGGGGCGCCGGCGCGCAGCTGCGCCGCCTGCCGCGTCCGTCGGCCGGCGCGCCTGCCACTGGCCGCCCCCACCAGCCGGCTGTGGCGCGTGCGCCCACGCACCGCGCTGCCAGCACGCCGGGCGGCCCCCCCTCACCGGCCGGGGACGGTCCCACCCAGCCACCGCCGCGTATCGCCTCACACCCAGATCCCCTTTCACGTTCGTGGGCATGGTGGGTCCCCTTTCACGTTCGTGGGCATGGTGGGTCTCCCTGAAACAACCGGTTAATAGCTCGACCGATCGTCGCCAACACTGATTCACCTCTAGCGAGAACAACCGCACCACAACGGGTTACCAGTTGTTCATTTGCGTAACGTCACCAGCAAACGTACACGTCCATCGCCATTTGCAACGAGTATTGCATGCCTGTGTCAGGTGTCACAACACACTACGTCTGCCCACATAGACGCAACAACATGTGCACGCCTAGAGAACACGTGGAAGGTAGACCCCGTACGTATGCGGTGTCCATTGCGCGAACGACTGTCAGCCCGCCTCTGCAGCATGTCGCAGATGTGGAACGCGGTGCAACATGCTATCACGGTGTGTGAGAAGAGACGACTACGTCCGAATACACGCTCCACTACATCAACAGACTGCTCATGCTGATCGCCATCCAGGGCGTCCGTTCCTCCCACACGTCTGTATGGCGTACCACACTGCAATCCAGCTCTTATAGGGAGACGACACGTAGCTGCGTGCACAATATTTGGACTGTATGGTCCGCCGTTGCTAGGCGCAGTCGTCATACGGTCACATGTGCCACGATGTATCATTCAGTACATACGGACCAATGTGCAGTACAGTTTGTGGGTTTTGCGTACATCGGCGGACAGGTGACAGGCCGTACCACAACGTAGGCTGAGTACGTCGGCATGCGAAGGGCATTGAACATGCAAACTTCTCACCGACCAGCTTGCGAAGGCAGGGGGGAAGGGGGGGGGGCGGCATGTACGTCCTGCTGCTATCCACACTACAGTGTATAGCAGGAGCATGTGGAAAGTCAGCAACACCTGCAAGGTGTTTAACATGACGCGATACACAGGGGACCGGGCAGTGCGAGTAGGGAACTATATTGCGAGGGTTGCGGTTAGGCAACACTACACCAATTTAACGGGTTGCATAACAATTACAGAGCAGGTTCAGCGACAACGTGCGTCAGGTTAAGGCGCAATATAGTTTAGGTTACGGCGCACTTTAGGTTAGGTTAAGGCACATTATAGGTTAGGTTAAGGCACATTATAGGTTAGGTTAAGGCACAACATGGGTTAGGTTAAGGCACAACATGGGTTAGGTTAAGGCACAACATGGGTTAGGTTAAGGCACAACATGGGTTAGGTTAAGGCACAACATGGGTTAGGTTAAGGCACAACATGGGTTAGGTTAAGGCACAACATGGGTTAGGTTAAGGCACAACATGGGTTACGTTAAGGCACAACATGGGTTACGTTAAGGCACAACATGGGTTAGGTTAAGGCACAACATGGGTTAGGTTAAGGCACAACATGGGTTAGGTTAAGGCACAACATGGGTTAGGTTAAGGCACAACATGGGTTACGTTAAGGCACAACATGGGTTACGTTAAGGCACAACATGGGTTACGTTAAGGCACAACATGGGTTACGTTAAGGCACAACATGGGTTACGTTAAGGCACAACATGGGTTACGTTAAGGCACAACATGGGTTACGTTAAGGCACAAATTAGGTTAGGTTAAGGCGCAACGTAGGTTAGGTTAAGGCACAACGTAGGTTAGGTTAAGGCACAACGTAGGTTAGGTTAAGGCACAACGTAGGTTAGGTTAAGGCACAACGTAGGTTAGGTTAAGGCACAACGTAGGTTAGGTTAAGGCACAACGTAGGTTAGGTTAAGGCACAACGTAGGTTAGGTTAAGGCACAACGTAGGTTAGGTTAAGGCACAACGTAGGTTAGGTTAAGGCACAACGTAGGTTAGGTTAAGGCACAACGTAGGTTAGGTTAAGGCACGATATAGGTTAGGTTAAGGTACGATATAGGTTAGGTTAAGGTACGATATAGGTTAGGTTAAGGTACGATATAGGTTAGGTTAAGGTACGATATACGTTAGGTTAAGGTACGATATAGGTTAGGTTAAGGTACGATATAGGTTAGGTTAAGGTACGATATACGTTAGGTTAAGGTACGATATAGGTTAGGTTAAGGTACGATATAGGTTAGGTTAAGGTACGATATAGGTTAGGTTAAGGTACGATATAGGTTAGGTTAAGGTACAATATAGCTTAGGTTCAGATACACATTGTTGTAGGGAAAGGTGTATTTGGGGGGGGGGGGCGGCAGGTTCGTTGATAGTGATTATCGTAATTGGATGCCTGCGGCATTATCCGATTTGTCACGTCAGGATGCACTTTTGGCTCATGACAGGCGGCGCTCCGATTCCATGGTTGTGGCAGATCTGTGTCTTTCATTCCTGCCATTGTTTGTGTGCTGTGACAGGAGGCAGTATTGTGATGTTGGGTGCACCCCTGTGTAGGACATGTGTGGGTGTTCGTGGCTTAGCTGAGCAATGTGCGGATGTCGGAAGGGTGGGATATTGTGTTTTCTGGGTGGACCTCCCGGTCTGGTAATGATAGTGTGGATTGTGTCATGTGGCGGAGAGGATGCACTGGATGTTCTTCCATGCTGGTGGTTAGATATTGTGTGTGTGCCTGTTACAGGCAGAGAGTAGTGTGTGATAAGAGAGTAGTGTGTGATAAGAGTGTCTGGCTGACGTGTGGTTCTCATTGTGTGCAGAGTCTTTCAGCATGTATAGGGACGGTTGTATATATTATCTGTATTCTGATGGCTCTGCATCTATTACTAATCAGTGCCGTGTA
>NW_026047429.1:240000-245000 GCF_023864345.2 Schistocerca serialis cubense
CTGCGGCGGATCGCTGGCTGGCATCGTTTATGGTTAGAACTAGGGCGGTATCTGATCGCCTTCGAACCTCTAACTTTCGTTCTTGATTAATGAAAACATACTTGGCAAATGCTTTCGCTTCTGTTCGTCTTGCGACGATCCAAGAATTTCACCTCTAACGTCGCAATACGAATGCCCCCGCCTGTCCCTATTAATCATTACCTCGGGTTCCGAAAACCAACAAAATAGAACCGAGGTCCTATTCCATTATTCCATGCACACAGTATTCAGGCGGGCTTGCCTGCTTTAAGCACTCTAATTTGTTCAAAGTAAACGTGCCGGCCCACCGAGACACTCAATAAAGAGCACCCTGGTAGGATTTCAACGGGGTCCGCCTCGGGACGCACGAGCACGCACGAGGCGGTCGCACGCCTTCGGCTCGCCCCACCGGCAGGACGTCCCACGATACATGCCAGTTAAACACCGACGGGCGGTGAACCAACAGCGTGGGACACAAATCCAACTACGAGCTTTTTAACCGCAACAACTTTAATATACGCTATTGGAGCTGGAATTACCGCGGCTGCTGGCACCAGACTTGCCCTCCAATAGATACTCGTTAAAGGATTTAAAGTGTACTCATTCCGATTACGGGGCCTCGGATGAGTCCCGTATCGTTATTTTTCGTCACTACCTCCCCGTGCCGGGAGTGGGTAATTTGCGCGCCTGCTGCCTTCCTTGGATGTGGTAGCCGTTTCTCAGGCTCCCTCTCCGGAATCGAACCCTGATTCCCCGTTACCCGTTACAACCATGGTAGGCGCAGAACCTACCATCGACAGTTGATAAGGCAGACATTTGAAAGATGCGTCGCCGGTACGAGGACCGTGCGATCAGCCCAAAGTTATTCAGAGTCACCAAGGCAAACGGACCGGACGAGCCGACCGATTGGTTTTGATCTAATAAAAGCGTCCCTTCCATCTCTGGTCGGGACTCTGTTTGCATGTTTTAGCTCTAGAATTACCACAGTTATCCAAGTAACGTGGGTACGATCTAAGGAACCATAACTGATTTAATGAGCCATTCGCGGTTTCACCTTAATGCGGCTTGTACTGAGACATGCATGGCTTAATCTTTGAGACAAGCATATGACTACTGGCAGGATCAACCAGGGAGCTGCGTCAACTAGAGCTGAGCAGCCGGCCGCCCGGGAGTGTGTCCCGGGGGCCCGCGCGAACACGCAAGCGTCCGCTCAATTATTCTGCAAACAGGAGGAGGCTGAGCTCCCCTGCACAACACACCTCGAAACCCTCTCAGGTCCCGGCGGCGCGCAGCGCCGTCCTAAGTACTTGGTCGGGTTCGAGAGAGGCGCAATCGCCCGGAGTTAGGCGAGTAGACGCTTTAGGTGCGACCACCCGTGCTCCCAACTGAGCTTGCCGCTGCCGACAGAGGCCCGGGAGCGTGCTGTCGTGGCATTGCCGGCGGGAGACAACACGCGCAACCTACGGTGACCGGCAGCTCCAACGCCAGCGCCACAGAAGGACAAAAGCCCCACTTGGGTGCCGAAGCGAACTCTCCCAGCACAGCGCACGCGCCAACACGTCCGCACAGCTGCGATACAAACCACCTGCGAGAACCGCTGGGGCGACCGAGCAGCAGACGGCGTCGCGGCGCCGAGCGCCGGGCGGCGGCGCATCCTCAGCGCACAAAGTCCTCAATCGGACCAGCACACTGCAGATGGCCACCGCGCTTCGCACCGGGCCCGCGAGGACCTACTTTGGCCGCAAGGCGCCGCGAGCAGGGGGCGCCGGCGCGCAGCTGCGCCGCCTGCCGCGTCCGTCGGCCGGCGCGCCTGCCACTGGCCGCCCCCACCAGCCGGCTGTGGCGCGTGCGCCCACGCACCGCGCTGCCAGCACGCCGGGCGGCCCCCCCTCACCGGCCGGGGACGGTCCCACCCAGCCACCGCCGCGTATCGCCTCACACCCAGATCCCCTTTCACGTTCGTGGGCATGGTGGGTCCCCTTTCACGTTCGTGGGCATGGTGGGTCTCCCTGAAACAACCGGTTAATAGCTCGACCGATCGTCGCCAACACTGATTCACCTCTAGCGAGAACAACCGCACCACAACGGGTTACCAGTTGTTCATTTGCGTAACGTCACCAGCAAACGTACACGTCCATCGCCATTTGCAACGAGTATTGCATGCCTGTGTCAGGTGTCACAACACACTACGTCTGCCCACATAGACGCAACAACATGTGCACGCCTAGAGAACACGTGGAAGGTAGACCCCGTACGTATGCGGTGTCCATTGCGCGAACGACTGTCAGCCCGCCTCTGCAGCATGTCGCAGATGTGGAACGCGGTGCAACATGCTATCACGGTGTGTGAGAAGAGACGACTACGTCCGAATACACGCTCCACTACATCAACAGACTGCTCATGCTGATCGCCATCCAGGGCGTCCGTTCCTCCCACACGTCTGTATGGCGTACCACACTGCAATCCAGCTCTTATAGGGAGACGACACGTAGCTGCGTGCACAATATTTGGACTGTATGGTCCGCCGTTGCTAGGCGCAGTCGTCATACGGTCACATGTGCCACGATGTATCATTCAGTACATACGGACCAATGTGCAGTACAGTTTGTGGGTTTTGCGTACATCGGCGGACAGGTGACAGGCCGTACCACAACGTAGGCTGAGTACGTCGGCATGCGAAGGGCATTGAACATGCAAACTTCTCACCGACCAGCTTGCGAAGGCAGGGGGGAAGGGGGGGGGCGGCATGTACGTCCTGCTGCTATCCACACTACAGTGTATAGCAGGAGCATGTGGAAAGTCAGCAACACCTGCAAGGTGTTTAACATGACGCGATACACAGGGGACCGGGCAGTGCGAGTAGGGAACTATATTGCGAGGGTTGCGGTTAGGCAACACTACACCAATTTAACGGGTTGCATAACAATTACAGAGCAGGTTCAGCGACAACGTGCGTCAGGTTAAGGCGCAATATAGTTTAGGTTACGGCGCACTTTAGGTTAGGTTAAGGCACATTATAGGTTAGGTTAAGGCACATTATAGGTTAGGTTAAGGCACAACATGGGTTAGGTTAAGGCACAACATGGGTTAGGTTAAGGCACAACATGGGTTAGGTTAAGGCACAACATGGGTTAGGTTAAGGCACAACATGGGTTAGGTTAAGGCACAACATGGGTTAGGTTAAGGCACAACATGGGTTAGGTTAAGGCACAACATGGGTTACGTTAAGGCACAACATGGGTTACGTTAAGGCACAACATGGGTTAGGTTAAGGCACAACATGGGTTAGGTTAAGGCACAACATGGGTTAGGTTAAGGCACAACATGGGTTACGTTAAGGCACAACATGGGTTACGTTAAGGCACAACATGGGTTACGTTAAGGCACAACATGGGTTACGTTAAGGCACAACATGGGTTACGTTAAGGCACAACATGGGTTACGTTAAGGCACAACATGGGTTACGTTAAGGCACAACATGGGTTACGTTATGGCACAAATTAGGTTAGGTTAAGGCACAAATTAGGTTAGGTTAAGGCGCAACGTAGGTTAGGTTAAGGCACAACGTAGGTTAGGTTAAGGCACAACGTAGGTTAGGTTAAGGCACAACGTAGGTTAGGTTAAGGCACAACGTAGGTTAGGTTAAGGCACAACGTAGGTTAGGTTAAGGCACAACGTAGGTTAGGTTAAGGCACAACGTAGGTTAGGTTAAGGCACAACGTAGGTTAGGTTAAGGCACAACGTAGGTTAGGTTAAGGCACAACGTAGGTTAGGTTAAGGCACAACGTAGGTTAGGTTAAGGCACAACGTAGGTTAGGTTAAGGCACGATATAGGTTAGGTTAAGGTACGATATAGGTTAGGTTAAGGTACGATATAGGTTAGGTTAAGGTACGATATAGGTTAGGTTAAGGTACGATATACGTTAGGTTAAGGTACGATATAGGTTAGGTTAAGGTACGATATAGGTTAGGTTAAGGTACGATATACGTTAGGTTAAGGTACGATATAGGTTAGGTTAAGGTACGATATAGGTTAGGTTAAGGTACGATATAGGTTAGGTTAAGGTACGATATAGGTTAGGTTAAGGTACAATATAGCTTAGGTTCAGATACACATTGTTGTAGGGAAAGGTGTATTTGGGGGGGGGGGGGCGGCAGGTTCGTTGATAGTGATTATCGTAATTGGATGCCTGCGGCATTATCCGATTTGTCACGTCAGGATGCACTTTTGGCTCATGACAGGCGGCGCTCCGATTCCATGGTTGTGGCAGATCTGTGTCTTTCATTCCTGCCATTGTTTGTGTGCTGTGACAGGAGGCAGTATTGTGATGTTGGGTGCACCCCTGTGTAGGACATGTGTGGGTGTTCGTGGCTTAGCTGAGCAATGTGCGGATGTCGGAAGGGTGGGATATTGTGTTTTCTGGGTGGACCTCCCGGTCTGGTAATGATAGTGTGGATTGTGTCATGTGGCGGAGAGGATGCACTGGATGTTCTTCCATGCTGGTGGTTAGATATTGTGTGTGTGCCTGTTACAGGCAGAGAGTAGTGTGTGATAAGAGAGTAGTGTGTGATAAGAGTGTCTGGCTGACGTGTGGTTCTCATTGTGTGCAGAGTCTTTCAGCATGTATAGGGACGGTTGTATATATTATCTGTATTCTGATGGCTCTGCATCTATTACTAATCAGTGCCGTGTATACGGTTACTCTGGTTCCAGTCGAAACTGTTCTATCTCTGTACATTAGTGACACTACGGCTCCACTATGTTGCCGCCCCTGTCGGCCGTTTCCCCCAGTGTATGGCTAATGATTATCAGCAGTCAGTCTATTAGTCAATACCGGTAGTGTGACGACGTCAAATGTCCGGGATGGGGGAAGCTACACCCTTCCCGTGGGTCAGGGCCTAGAAAGACTCTTCCCACGCAGGAGACTGACTGTCGTTACTCTTCCGAGACATATATGTGCCCAGCGTTTTTTGCGACTGCG
>NW_026047429.1:252500-257500 GCF_023864345.2 Schistocerca serialis cubense
AAGCACTCTAATTTGTTCAAAGTAAACGTGCCGGCCCACCGAGACACTCAATAAAGAGCACCCTGGTAGGATTTCAACGGGGTCCGCCTCGGGACGCACGAGCACGCACGAGGCGGTCGCACGCCTTCGGCTCGCCCCACCGGCAGGACGTCCCACGATACATGCCAGTTAAACACCGACGGGCGGTGAACCAACAGCGTGGGACACAAATCCAACTACGAGCTTTTTAACCGCAACAACTTTAATATACGCTATTGGAGCTGGAATTACCGCGGCTGCTGGCACCAGACTTGCCCTCCAATAGATACTCGTTAAAGGATTTAAAGTGTACTCATTCCGATTACGGGGCCTCGGATGAGTCCCGTATCGTTATTTTTCGTCACTACCTCCCCGTGCCGGGAGTGGGTAATTTGCGCGCCTGCTGCCTTCCTTGGATGTGGTAGCCGTTTCTCAGGCTCCCTCTCCGGAATCGAACCCTGATTCCCCGTTACCCGTTACAACCATGGTAGGCGCAGAACCTACCATCGACAGTTGATAAGGCAGACATTTGAAAGATGCGTCGCCGGTACGAGGACCGTGCGATCAGCCCAAAGTTATTCAGAGTCACCAAGGCAAACGGACCGGACGAGCCGACCGATTGGTTTTGATCTAATAAAAGCGTCCCTTCCATCTCTGGTCGGGACTCTGTTTGCATGTATTAGCTCTAGAATTACCACAGTTATCCAAGTAACGTGGGTACGATCTAAGGAACCATAACTGATTTAATGAGCCATTCGCGGTTTCACCTTAATGCGGCTTGTACTGAGACATGCATGGCTTAATCTTTGAGACAAGCATATGACTACTGGCAGGATCAACCAGGGAGCTGCGTCAACTAGAGCTGAGCAGCCGGCCGCCCGGGAGTGTGTCCCGGGGGCCCGCGCGAACACGCAAGCGTCCGCTCAATTATTCTGCAAACAGGAGGAGGCTGAGCTCCCCTGCACAACACACCTCGAAACCCTCTCAGGTCCCGGCGGCGCGCAGCGCCGTCCTAAGTACTTGGTCGGGTTCGAGAGAGGCGCAATCGCCCGGAGTTAGGCGAGTAGACGCTTTAGGTGCGACCACCCGTGCTCCCAACTGAGCTTGCCGCTGCCGACAGAGGCCCGGGAGCGTGCTGTCGTGGCATTGCCGGCGGGAGACAACACGCGCCACCTACGGTGACCGGCAGCTCCAACGCCAGCGCCACAGAAGGACAAAAGCCCCACTTGGGTGCCGAAGCGAACTCTCCCAGCACAGCGCACGCGCCAACACGTCCGCACAGCTGCGATACAAACCACCTGCGAGAACCGCTGGGGCGACCGAGCAGCAGACGGCGTCGCGGCGCCGAGCGCCGGGCGGCGGCGCATCCTCAGCGCACAAAGTCCTCAATCGGACCAGCACACTGCAGATGGCCACCGCGCTTCGCACCGGGCCCGCGAGGACCTACTTTGGCCGCAAGGCGCCGCGAGCAGGGGGCGCCGGCGCGCAGCTGCGCCGCCTGCCGCGTCCGTCGGCCGGCGCGCCTGCCACTGGCCGCCCCCACCAGCCGGCTGTGGCGCGTGCGCCCACGCACCGCGCTGCCAGCACGCCGGGCGGCCCCCCCTCACCGGCCGGGGACGGTCCCACCCAGCCACCGCCGCGTATCGCCTCACACCCAGATCCCCTTTCACGTTCGTGGGCATGGTGGGTCCCCTTTCACGTTCGTGGGCATGGTGGGTCTCCCTGAAACAACCGGTTAATAGCTCGACCGATCGTCGCCAACACTGATTCACCTCTAGCGAGAACAACCGCACCACAACGGGTTACCAGTTGTTCATTTGCGTAACGTCACCAGCAAACGTACACGTCCATCGCCATTTGCAACGAGTATTGCATGCCTGTGTCAGGTGTCACAACACACTACGTCTGCCCACATAGACGCAACAACATGTGCACGCCTAGAGAACACGTGGAAGGTAGACCCCGTACGTATGCGGTGTCCATTGCGCGAACGACTGTCAGCCCGCCTCTGCAGCATGTCGCAGATGTGGAACGCGGTGCAACATGCTATCACGGTGTGTGAGAAGAGACGACTACGTCCGAATACACGCTCCACTACATCAACAGACTGCTCATGCTGATCGCCATCCAGGGCGTCCGTTCCTCCCACACGTCTGTATGGCGTACCACACTGCAATCCAGCTCTTATAGGGAGACGACACGTAGCTGCGTGCACAATATTTGGACTGTATGGTCCGCCGTTGCTAGGCGCAGTCGTCATACGGTCACATGTGCCACGATGTATCATTCAGTACATACGGACCAATGTGCAGTACAGTTTGTGGGTTTTGCGTACATCGGCGGACAGGTGACAGGCCGTACCACAACGTAGGCTGAGTACGTCGGCATGCGAAGGGCATTGAACATGCAAACTTCTCACCGACCAGCTTGCGAAGGCAGGGGGGAAGGGGGGGGGGGCGGCATGTACGTCCTGCTGCTATCCACACTACAGTGTATAGCAGGAGCATGTGGAAAGTCAGCAACACCTGCAAGGTGTTTAACATGACGCGATACACAGGGGACCGGGCAGTGCGAGTAGGGAACTATATTGCGAGGGTTGCGGTTAGGCAACACTACACCAATTTAACGGGTTGCATAACAATTACAGAGCAGGTTCAACGACAACGTGCGTCAGGTTAAGGCGCAATATAGTTTAGGTTACGGCGCACTTTAGGTTAGGTTAAGACACATTATAGGTTAGGTTAAGGCACATTATAGGTTAGGTTAAGGCACAACATGGGTTAGGTTAAGGCACAACATGGGTTAGGTTAAGGCACAACATGGGTTAGGTTAAGGCACAACATGGGTTAGGTTAAGGCACAACATGGGTTAGGTTAAGGCACAACATGGGTTAGGTTAAGGCACAACATGGGTTAGGTTAAGGCACAACATGGGTTACGTTAAGGCACAACATGGGTTACGTTAAGGCACAACATGGGTTAGGTTAAGGCACAACATGGGTTAGGTTAAGGCACAACATGGGTTAGGTTAAGGCACAACATGGGTTAGGTTAAGGCACAACATGGGTTACGTTAAGGCACAACATGGGTTACGTTAAGGCACAACATGGGTTACGTTAAGGCACAACATGGGTTACGTTAAGGCACAACAAGGGTTACGTTAAGGCACAACATGGGTTACGTTAAGGCACAACATGGGTTACGTTAAGGCACAACATGGGTTACGTTAAGGCACAAATTAGGTTAGGTTAAGGCACAAATTAGGTTAGGTTAAGGCGCAACGTAGGTTAGGTTAAGGCACAACGTAGGTTAGGTTAAGGCACAACGTAGGTTAGGTTAAGGCACAACGTAGGTTAGGTTAAGGCACAACGTAGGTTAGGTTAAGGCACAACGTAGGTTAGGTTAAGGCACAACGTAGGTTAGGTTAAGGCACAACGTAGGTTAGGTTAAGGCACAACGTAGGTTAGGTTAAGGCACAACGTAGGTTAGGTTAAGGCACAACGTAGGTTAGGTTAAGGCACAACGTAGGTTAGGTTAAGGCACGATATAGGTTAGGTTAAGGTACGATATAGGTTAGGTTAAGGTACGATATAGGTTAGGTTAAGGTACGATATAGGTTAGGTTAAGGTACGATATACGTTAGGTTAAGGTACGATATAGGTTAGGTTAAGGTACGATATACGTTAGGTTAAGGTACGATATAGGTTAGGTTAAGGTACGATATAGGTTAGGTTAAGGTACGATATAGGTTAGGTTAAGGTACGATATAGGTTAGGTTAAGGTACAATATAGCTTAGGTTCAGATACACATTGTTGTAGGGAAAGGTGTATTTGGGGGGGGGGGGGCGGCAGGTTCGTTGATAGTGATTATCGTAATTGGATGCCTGCGGCATTATCCGATTTGTCACGTCAGGATGCACTTTTGGCTCATGACAGGCGGCGCTCCGATTCCATGGTTGTGGCAGATCTGTGTCTTTCATTCCTGCCATTGTTTGTGTGCTGTGACAGGAGGCAGTATTGTGATGTTGGGTGCACCCCTGTGTAGGACATGTGTGGGTGTTCGTGGCTTAGCTGAGCAATGTGCGGATGTCGGAAGGGTGGGATATTGTGTTTTCTGGGTGGACCTCCCGGTCTGGTAATGATAGTGTGGATTGTGTCATGTGGCGGAGAGGATGCACTGGATGTTCTTCCATGCTGGTGGTTAGATATTGTGTGTGTGCCTGTTACAGGCAGAGAGTAGTGTGTGATAAGAGAGTAGTGTGTGATAAGAGTGTCTGGCTGACGTGTGGTTCTCATTGTGTGCAGAGTCTTTCAGCATGTATAGGGACGGTTGTATATATTATCTGTATTCTGATGGCTCTGCATCTATTACTAATCAGTGCCGTGTATACGGTTACTCTGGTTCCAGTCGAAACTGTTCTATCTCTGTACATTAGTGACACTACGGCTCCACTATGTTGCCGCCCCTGTCGGCCGTTTCCCCCAGTGTATGGCTAATGATTATCAGCAGTCAGTCTATTAGTCAATACCGGTAGTGTGACGACGTCAAATGTCCGGGATGGGGGAAGCTACACCCTTCCCGTGGGTCAGGGCCTAGAAAGACTCTTCCCACGCAGGAGACTGACTGTCGTTACTCTTCCGAGACATATATGTGCCCAGCGTTTTTTGCGACTGCGAGTGCAACGCCAGGAGGCTCGGACTGTCGTTACTCTTCCGAGAAATATATTTGCCCAGCGTTTTTTGCGACTGCGAGTGCAACGCCAGGAGGCTCGGACTGTCGTTACTCTTCCGAGAAATATATGTGCCCAGCGTTTTTTGCGACTGCGAGTGCAACGCCAGGAGGCTCGGATTGTCGTTACTCTTCCGAGATATATATTTGCCCAGCGTTTTTTGCGACTGCGAGTGCAACGCCCACGGGTGCCGACATGGATGGGGCGCTTCCTAGCTGATGGCTCAGCATGAGAATCCGTACAGTGAGCAATG
>NW_026047429.1:265000-270000 GCF_023864345.2 Schistocerca serialis cubense
TCGTTAAAGGATTTAAAGTGTACTCATTCCGATTACGGGGCCTCGGATGAGTCCCGTATCGTTATTTTTCGTCACTACCTCCCCGTGCCGGGAGTGGGTAATTTGCGCGCCTGCTGCCTTCCTTGGATGTGGTAGCCGTTTCTCAGGCTCCCTCTCCGGAATCGAACCCTGATTCCCCGTTACCCGTTACAACCATGGTAGGCGCAGAACCTACCATCGACAGTTGATAAGGCAGACATTTGAAAGATGCGTCGCCGGTACGAGGACCGTGCGATCAGCCCAAAGTTATTCAGAGTCACCAAGGCAAACGGACCGGACGAGCCGACCGATTGGTTTTGATCTAATAAAAGCGTCCCTTCCATCTCTGGTCGGGACTCTGTTTGCATGTATTAGCTCTAGAATTACCACAGTTATCCAAGTAACGTGGGTACGATCTAAGGAACCATAACTGATTTAATGAGCCATTCGCGGTTTCACCTTAATGCGGCTTGTACTGAGACATGCATGGCTTAATCTTTGAGACAAGCATATGACTACTGGCAGGATCAACCAGGGAGCTGCGTCAACTAGAGCTGAGCAGCCGGCCGCCCGGGAGTGTGTCCCGGGGGCCCGCGCGAACACGCAAGCGTCCGCTCAATTATTCTGCAAACAGGAGGAGGCTGAGCTCCCCTGCACAACACACCTCGAAACCCTCTCAGGTCCCGGCGGCGCGCAGCGCCGTCCTAAGTACTTGGTCGGGTTCGAGAGAGGCGCAATCGCCCGGAGTTAGGCGAGTAGACGCTTTAGGTGCGACCACCCGTGCTCCCAACTGAGCTTGCCGCTGCCGACAGAGGCCCGGGAGCGTGCTGTCGTGGCATTGCCGGCGGGAGACAACACGCGCCACCTACGGTGACCGGCAGCTCCAACGCCAGCGCCACAGAAGGACAAAAGCCCCACTTGGGTGCCGAAGCGAACTCTCCCAGCACAGCGCACGCGCCAACACGTCCGCACAGCTGCGATACAAACCACCTGCGAGAACCGCTGGGGCGACCGAGCAGCAGACGGCGTCGCGGCGCCGAGCGCCGGGCGGCGGCGCATCCTCAGCGCACAAAGTCCTCAATCGGACCAGCACACTGCAGATGGCCACCGCGCTTCGCACCGGGCCCGCGAGGACCTACTTTGGCCGCAAGGCGCCGCGAGCAGGGGGCGCCGGCGCGCAGCTGCGCCGCCTGCCGCGTCCGTCGGCCGGCGCGCCTGCCACTGGCCGCCCCCACCAGCCGGCTGTGGCGCGTGCGCCCACGCACCGCGCTGCCAGCACGCCGGGCGGCCCCCCCTCACCGGCCGGGGACGGTCCCACCCAGCCACCGCCGCGTATCGCCTCACACCCAGATCCCCTTTCACGTTCGTGGGCATGGTGGGTCCCCTTTCACGTTCGTGGGCATGGTGGGTCTCCCTGAAACAACCGGTTAATAGCTCGACCGATCGTCGCCAACACTGATTCACCTCTAGCGAGAACAACCGCACCACAACGGGTTACCAGTTGTTCATTTGCGTAACGTCACCAGCAAACGTACACGTCCATCGCCATTTGCAACGAGTATTGCATGCCTGTGTCAGGTGTCACAACACACTACGTCTGCCCACATAGACGCAACAACATGTGCACGCCTAGAGAACACGTGGAAGGTAGACCCCGTACGTATGCGGTGTCCATTGCGCGAACGACTGTCAGCCCGCCTCTGCAGCATGTCGCAGATGTGGAACGCGGTGCAACATGCTATCACGGTGTGTGAGAAGAGACGACTACGTCCGAATACACGCTCCACTACATCAACAGACTGCTCATGCTGATCGCCATCCAGGGCGTCCGTTCCTCCCACACGTCTGTATGGCGTACCACACTGCAATCCAGCTCTTATAGGGAGACGACACGTAGCTGCGTGCACAATATTTGGACTGTATGGTCCGCCGTTGCTAGGCGCAGTCGTCATACGGTCACATGTGCCACGATGTATCATTCAGTACATACGGACCAATGTGCAGTACAGTTTGTGGGTTTTGCGTACATCGGCGGACAGGTGACAGGCCGTACCACAACGTAGGCTGAGTACGTCGGCATGCGAAGGGCATTGAACATGCAAACTTCTCACCGACCAGCTTGCGAAGGCAGGGGGGAAGGGGGGGGGGCCGCATGTACGTCCTGCTGCTATCCACACTACAGTGTATAGCAGGAGCATGTGGAAAGTCAGCAACACCTGCAAGGTGTTTAACATGACGCGATACACAGGGGACCGGGCAGTGCGAGTAGGGAACTATATTGCGAGGGTTGCGGTTAGGCAACACTACACCAATTTAACGGGTTGCATAACAATTACAGAGCAGGTTCAGCGACAACGTGCGTCAGGTTAAGGCGCAATATAGTTTAGGTTACGGCGCACTTTAGGTTAGGTTAAGGCACATTATAGGTTAGGTTAAGGCACATTATAGGTTAGGTTAAGGCACAACATGGGTTAGGTTAAGGCACAACATGGGTTAGGTTAAGGCACAACATGGGTTAGGTTAAGGCACAACATGGGTTAGGTTAAGGCACAACATGGGTTAGGTTAAGGCACAACATGGGTTAGGTTAAGGCACAACATGGGTTACGTTAAGGCACAACATGGGTTACGTTAAGGCACAACATGGGTTAGGTTAAGGCACAACATGGGTTAGGTTAAGGCACAACATGGGTTAGGTTAAGGCACAACATGGGTTAGGTTAAGGCACAACATGGGTTACGTTAAGGCACAACATGGGTTACGTTAAGGCACAACATGGGTTACGTTAAGGCACAACATGGGTTACGTTAAGGCACAACATGGGTTACGTTAAGGCACAACATGGGTTACGTTAAGGCACAACATGGGTTACGTTAAGGCACAACATGGGTTACGTTAAGGCACAAATTAGGTTAGGTTAAGGCACAAATTAGGTTAGGTTAAGGCGCAACGTAGGTTAGGTTAAGGCACAACGTAGGTTAGGTTAAGGCACAACGTAGGTTAGGTTAAGGCACAACGTAGGTTAGGTTAAGGCACAACGTAGGTTAGGTTAAGGCACAACGTAGGTTAGGTTAAGGCACAACGTAGGTTAGGTTAAGGCACAACGTAGGTTAGGTTAAGGCACAACGTAGGTTAGGTTAAGGCACAACGTAGGTTAGGTTAAGGCACAACGTAGGTTAGGTTAAGGCACAACGTAGGTTAGGTTAAGGCACAACGTAGGTTAGGTTAAGGCACAACGTAGGTTAGGTTAAGGCACAACGTAGGTTAGGTTAAGGCACGATATAGGTTAGGTTAAGGTACGATATAGGTTAGGTTAAGGTACGATATAGGTTAGGTTAAGGTACGATATACGTTAGGTTAAGGTACGATATAGGTTAGGTTAAGGTACGATATAGGTTAGGTTAAGGTACGATATACGTTAGGTTAAGGTACGATATAGGTTAGGTTAAGGTACGATATAGGTTAGGTTAAGGTACGATATAGGTTAGGTTAAGGTACGATATAGGTTAGGTTAAGGTACAATATAGCTTAGGTTCAGATACACATTGTTGTAGGGAAAGGTGTATTTGGGGGGGGGGGGCGGCAGGTTCGTTGATAGTGATTATCGTAATTGGATGCCTGCGGCATTATCCGATTTGTCACGTCAGGATGCACTTTTGGCTCATGACAGGCGGCGCTCCGATTCCATGGTTGTGGCAGATCTGTGTCTTTCATTCCTGCCATTGTTTGTGTGCTGTGACAGGAGGCAGTATTGTGATGTTGGGTGCACCCCTGTGTAGGACATGTGTGGGTGTTCGTGGCTTAGCTGAGCAATGTGCGGATGTCGGAAGGGTGGGATATTGTGTTTTCTGGGTGGACCTCCCGGTCTGGTAATGATAGTGTGGATTGTGTCATGTGGCGGAGAGGATGCACTGGATGTTCTTCCATGCTGGTGGTTAGATATTGTGTGTGTGCCTGTTACAGGCAGAGAGTAGTGTGTGATAAGAGAGTAGTGTGTGATAAGAGTGTCTGGCTGACGTGTGGTTCTCATTGTGTGCAGAGTCTTTCAGCATGTATAGGGACGGTTGTATATATTATCTGTATTCTGATGGCTCTGCATCTATTACTAATCAGTGCCGTGTATACGGTTACTCTGGTTCCAGTCGAAACTGTTCTATCTCTGTACATTAGTGACACTACGGCTCCACTATGTTGCCGCCCCTGTCGGCCGTTTCCCCCAGTGTATGGCTAATGATTATCAGCAGTCAGTCTATTAGTCAATACCGGTAGTGTGACGACGTCAAATGTCCGGGATGGGGGAAGCTACACCCTTCCCGTGGGTCAGGGCCTAGAAAGACTCTTCCCACGCAGGAGACTGACTGTCGTTACTCTTCCGAGACATATATGTGCCCAGCGTTTTTTGCGACTGCGAGTGCAACGCCAGGAGGCTCGGACTGTCGTTACTCTTCCGAGAAATATATTTGCCCAGCGTTTTTTGCGACTGCGAGTGCAACGCCAGGAGGCTCGGACTGTCGTTACTCTTCCGAGAAATATATGTGCCCAGCGTTTTTTGCGACTGCGAGTGCAACGCCAGGAGGCTCGGATTGTCGTTACTCTTCCGAGATATATATTTGCCCAGCGTTTTTTGCGACTGCGAGTGCAACGCCCACGGGTGCCGACATGGATGGGGCGCTTCCTAGCTGATGGCTCAGCATGAGAATCCGTACAGTGAGCAATGCGATCGCGTCTGTAGCTTGTACGTGGTACAGCTCGCAGCTCATGAATAGGGACAGCGGGAATGTCGCATATTGGAAATATCTCTTCATGAAACGCATGTTATAGGTGTGGATTGCACCTTACGAGTGCGGGAAACGTCCGCCGTTCATCCGCTGGCGATGCGAGTTTGGCGGTTGGGGTGGGGCACGAACGGGTGCAGGTGGTGTGATTGCCGGTCCACGACTTCGTGCGGCAGAGGCACTGGCGTATGGGTGCTGTGGTCGACAG
>NW_026047429.1:280000-282500 GCF_023864345.2 Schistocerca serialis cubense
GCCGGGCGGCCCCCCCTCACCGGCCGGGGACGGTCCCACCCAGCCACCGCCGCGTATCGCCTCACACCCAGATCCCCTTTCACGTTCGTGGGCATGGTGGGTCCCCTTTCACGTTCGTGGGCATGGTGGGTCTCCCTGAAACAACCGGTTAATAGCTCGACCGATCGTCGCCAACACTGATTCACCTCTAGCGAGAACAACCGCACCACAACGGGTTACCAGTTGTTCATTTGCGTAACGTCACCAGCAAACGTACACGCCCATCGCCATTTGCAACGAGTATTGCATGCCTGTGTCAGGTGTCACAACACACTACGTCTGCCCACATAGACGCAACAACATGTGCACGCCTAGAGAACACGTGGAAGGTAGACCCCGTACGTATGCGGTGTCCATTGCGCGAACGACTGTCAGCCCGCCTCTGCAGCATGTCGCAGATGTGGAACGCGGTGCAACATGCTATCACGGTGTGTGAGAAGAGACGACTACGTCCGAATACACGCTCCACTACATCAACAGACTGCTCATGCTGATCGCCATCCAGGGCGTCCGTTCCTCCCACACGTCTGTATGGCGTACCACACTGCAATCCAGCTCTTATAGGGAGACGACACGTAGCTGCGTGCACAATATTTGGACTGTATGGTCCGCCGTTGCTAGGCGCAGTCGTCATACGGTCACATGTGCCACGATGTATCATTCAGTACATACGGACCAATGTGCAGTACAGTTTGTGGGTTTTGCGTACATCGGCGGACAGGTGACAGGCCGTACCACAACGTAGGCTGAGTACGTCGGCATGCGAAGGGCATTGAACATGCAAACTTCTCACCGACCAGCTTGCGAAGGCAGGGGGGAAGGGGGGGGGGCGGCATGTACGTCCTGCTGCTATCCACACTACAGTGTATAGCAGGAGCATGTGGAAAGTCAGCAACACCTGCAAGGTGTTTAACATGACGCGATACACAGGGGACCGGGCAGTGCGAGTAGGGAACTATATTGCGAGGGTTGCGGTTAGGCAACACTACACCAATTTAACGGGTTGCATAACAATTACAGAGCAGGTTCAGCGACAACGTGCGTCAGGTTAAGGCGCAATATAGTTTAGGTTACGGCGCACTTTAGGTTAGGTTAAGGCACATTATAGGTTAGGTTAAGGCACATTATAGGTTAGGTTAAGGCACAACATGGGTTAGGTTAAGGCACAACATGGGTTAGGTTAAGGCACAACATGGGTTAGGTTAAGGCACAACATGGGTTAGGTTAAGGCACAACATGGGTTAGGTTAAGGCACAACATGGGTTAGGTTAAGGCACAACATGGGTTAGGTTAAGGCACAACATGGGTTACGTTAAGGCACAACATGGGTTACGTTAAGGCACAACATGGGTTAGGTTAAGGCACAACATGGGTTAGGTTAAGGCACAACATGGGTTAGGTTAAGGCACAACATGGGTTAGGTTAAGGCACAACATGGGTTACGTTAAGGCACAACATGGGTTACGTTAAGGCACAACATGGGTTACGTTAAGGCACAACATGGGTTACGTTAAGGCACAACATGGGTTACGTTAAGGCACAACATGGGTTACGTTAAGGCACAACATGGGTTACGTTAAGGCACAACATGGGTTACGTTAAGGCACAAATTAGGTTAGGTTAAGGCACAAATTAGGTTAGGTTAAGGCGCAACGTAGGTTAGGTTAAGGCACAACGTAGGTTAGGTTAAGGCACAACGTAGGTTAGGTTAAGGCACAACGTAGGTTAGGTTAAGGCACAACGTAGGTTAGGTTAAGGCACAACGTAGGTTAGGTTAAGGCACAACGTAGGTTAGGTTAAGGCACAACGTAGGTTAGGTTAAGGCACAACGTAGGTTAGGTTAAGGCACAACGTAGGTTAGGTTAAGGCACAACGTAGGTTAGGTTAAGGCACAACGTAGGTTAGGTTAAGGCACAACGTAGGTTAGGTTAAGGCACAACGTAGGTTAGGTTAAGGCACGATATAGGTTAGGTTAAGGTACGATATAGGTTAGGTTAAGGTACGATATAGGTTAGGTTAAGGTACGATATAGGTTAGGTTAAGGTACGATATAGGTTAGGTTAAGGTACGATATAGGTTAGGTTAAGGTACGATATACGTTAGGTTAAGGTACGATATAGGTTAGGTTAAGGTACGATATAGGTTAGGTTAAGGTACGATATAGGTTAGGTTAAGGTACGATATAGGTTAGGTTAAGGTACAATATAGCTTAGGTTCAGATACACATTGTTGTAGGGAAAGGTGTATTTGGGGGGGGGGGCGGCAGGTTCGTTGATAGTGATTATCGTAATTGGATGCCTGCGGCATTATCCGATTTGTCACGTCAGGATGCACTTTTGGCTCATGACAGGCGGCGCTCCGATTCCATGGTTGTGGCAGATCTGTGTCTTTCATTCCTGCCATTGTTTGTGTGCTGTGACAGGAGGCAGTATTGTGATGTTGGGTGCACCCCTGTGTAGGA
>NW_026047429.1:287500-290000 GCF_023864345.2 Schistocerca serialis cubense
GTACCGGAAGGTTTCACCCACACGCAGGGCAGGCATGGTGGTGTTGCCTGCTGTGAAGGTGACATTGCTGTCCACCTTCACCTTCTTCTCGCGCCCTGACGCGACTAAGGCGAGGGTGAAACACTTCCGGGCGTTGATCTGCAGCCCCAGGTGGGCGAGGGCTGCGGTAGCTGCGTCGATGAGGGACTGCAAGCCCCTCGGGGTCGCTGCAAACAGCAAGACGTCATCTGCAAAGGCCGCAGCGTTGACTCTGCGACCGAGGATCCGAGCTCCGATGTGGGAGGGCAGTTGGCCTAAAACGTAGTCCACCGCAAAGTTGAACAGGAGGGGGGAGAGGGGATCGCCCTGGCGAACGCCCCGTGCTGGCTGCACAGACACGCCCACGCCGGCGCCGTCCGCTATCACTGTCGTGCTGCCCTCGTAGCACCGCTCGACATACTCGACAAAACAATCCGGCAGGCCATGCGCCTTCAGCACGGGGCGAAGGGCAGCATGATCTACCGAATCGAATGCCTTAGATACGTCGATCGATGCCACAAAGACAGAGCGGCAGGAGCGAACTGCGTCGGTGAGAGCAGTGTCCAAGATGAAGGTATTTTCCAACATCCCATCCCGAGGGATGAATGCCCGCTGACGTTCGTCCACAGCACATGCGCGCATCAGGCGTGACGCGAGAACCTTGTGAAAGGTCCGCGCCAACACCGAGCAGACCGTAATGGGGCGAAAGTCAGCGGGGGATGTTGGTGCAGCCGTCTTCGGGAGAAGGGACGTCCGCGCGCGAAGCAGGCGTTCCGGAAGGGCGCGGGCCAGAAGGAAGAGATTCATCACTTTCACCAGGACTTCGTGCGGCAGGCGCCGCAACTCCGCTGGGGTAAGGCCGTCCGGCCCGGCTGCTGATCCCCTGGGCGGCAACGCGGCGGCGACCTCCTCATGTGTGACCGGCCCCCATAGGCACTCGGGAGCGACAGGCTCCGAGTGCGGGAGGAGGCGGTCACGAATGAAGCCCGCGGTGGAGATGGGCTTCTTTGTGAAGAGGTCCGCCCAGAAGTCCAGCAGACCAGGGATGGCAGGTGGCGGCTGGAGCAGGGTGCCATCCAAGAGGCCGCGCACGCAACGCGCACGCGACCGTCGGAAGGCATCCTGCGTTCTCGCGTACTCCCAGCGGCGCCGCTTGCGCTTCTGCGTCGGCGGCGCGGCAGGCGGCCGCTTCGATGGTTGGCGCGGCCGCTGTGTCCTGGTGATCGATCTCTCCCCTCTGGACCCGACCGACGCAAGGGCATCCGGGAGCATGCCCAGGATGACATCGGGCGGCGTGCCCCGCCCCAGACCTATGACACGATCCAGGGCAGAGAAACCCAAGAGAGTCATAGTTACTCCCGCCGTTTACCCGCGCTTGCTTGAATTTCTTCACGTTGACATTCAGAGCACTGGGCAGAAATCACATTGCGTCAACACCCGCTAGGGCCATCGCAATGCTTTGTTTTAATTAGACAGTCGGATTCCCCCAGTCCGTGCCAGTTCTGAGTTGATCGTTGAATGGCGGCCGAAGAGAATCCGCGCACCCGCGCGCCCCCGGAGGAGCACGCTAAGGCGGACGCGGCCTCGCAGCAAGGAAGATCCGTGGGAGGCCAAGGCACGGGACCGAGCTCGGATCCTGCACGCAGGTTGAAGCACCGGGGCGCGAACGCCGCGCAGGCGCGCGCATCCTGCACCGCCGGCCAGCACGAGGCCGACCAACGGCGAGAGCAGACCACGCCCGCGCTAAACGCCCGCACTTACCGGCACCCCTACGGCACTCACCTCGCCCAGGCCCGGCACGTTAGCGCTGACCCACTTCCCGACCAAGCCCGACACGCCCCGATCCTCAGAGCCAATCCTTATCCCGAAGTTACGGATCCAATTTGCCGACTTCCCTTACCTACATTATTCTATCGACTAGAGGCTCTTCACCTTGGAGACCTGCTGCGGATATGGGTACGAACCGGCGCGACACCTCCACGTGGCCCTCTCCCGGATTTTCAAGGTCCGAGGGGAAGATCGGGACACCGCCGCAACTGCGGTGCTCTTCGCGTTCCAAACCCTATCTCCCTGCTAGAGGATTCCAGGGAACTCGAACGCTCATGCAGAAAAGAAAACTCTTCCCCGATCTCCCGACGGCGTCTCCGGGTCCTTTTGGGTTACCCCGACGAGCATCTCTAAAAGAGGGGCCCGACTTGTATCGGTTCCGCTGCCGGGTTCCGGAATAGGAACCGGATTCCCTTTCGCCCAACGGGGGCCAGCACAAAGTGCATCATGCTATGACGGCCCCCATCAACATCGGATTTCTCCTAGGGCTTAGGATCGACTGACTCGTGTGCAACGGCTGTTCACACGAAACCCTTCTCCGCGTCAGCCCTCCAGGGCCTCGCTGGAGTATTTGCTACTACCACCAAGATCTGCACCGACGGCGGCTCCAGGCAGGCTCACGCCCAGACCCTTCTGCGCCCACCGCCGCGACCCT
>NW_026047429.1:295000-297500 GCF_023864345.2 Schistocerca serialis cubense
GTCCGTCGGCCGGCGCGCCTGCCACTGGCCGCCCCCACCAGCCGGCTGTGGCGCGTGCGCCCACGCACCGCGCTGCCAGCACGCCGGGCGGCCCCCCCTCACCGGCCGGGGACGGTCCCACCCAGCCACCGCCGCGTATCGCCTCACACCCAGATCCCCCTTTCACGTTCGTGGGCATGGTGGGTCCCCTTTCACGTTCGTGGGCATGGTGGGTCTCCCTGAAACAACCGGTTAATAGCTCGACCGATCGTCGCCAACACTGATTCACCTCTAGCGAGAACAACCGCACCACAACGGGTTACCAGTTGTTCATTTGCGTAACGTCACCAGCAAACGTACACGTCCATCGCCATTTGCAACGAGTATTGCATGCCTGTGTCAGGTGTCACAACACACTACGTCTGCCCACATAGACGCAACAACATGTGCACGCCTAGAGAACACGTGGAAGGTAGACCCCGTACGTATGCGGTGTCCATTGCGCGAACGACTGTCAGCCCGCCTCTGCAGCATGTCGCAGATGTGGAACGCGGTGCAACATGCTATCACGGTGTGTGAGAAGAGACGACTATGTCCGAATACACGCTCCACTACATCAACAGACTGCTCATGCTGATCGCCATCCAGGGCGTCCGTTCCTCCCACACGTCTGTATGGCGTACCACACTGCAATCCAGCTCTTATAGGGAGACGACACGTAGCTGCGTGCACAATATTTGGACTGTATGGTCCGCCGTTGCTAGGCGCAGTCGTCATACGGTCACATGTGCCACGATGTATCATTCAGTACATACGGACCAATGTGCAGTACAGTTTGTGGGTTTTGCGTACATCGGCGGACAGGTGACAGGCCGTACCACAACGTAGGCTGAGTACGTCGGCATGCGAAGGGCATTGAACATGCAAACTTCTCACCGACCAGCTTGCGAAGGCAGGGGGGAAGGGGGGGGGGCGGCATGTACGTCCTGCTGCTATCCACACTACAGTGTATAGCAGGAGCATGTGGAAAGTCAGCAACACCTGCAAGGTGTTTAACATGACGCGATACACAGGGGACCGGGCAGTGCGAGTAGGGAACTATATTGCGAGGGTTGCGGTTAGGCAACACTACACCAATTTAACGGGTTGCATAACAATTACAGAGCAGGTTCAGCGACAACGTGCGTCAGGTTAAGGCGCAATATAGTTTAGGTTACGGCGCACTTTAGGTTAGGTTAAGGCACATTATAGGTTAGGTTAAGGCACATTATAGGTTAGGTTAAGGCACAACATGGGTTAGGTTAAGGCACAACATGGGTTAGGTTAAGGCACAACATGGGTTAGGTTAAGGCACAACATGGGTTAGGTTAAGGCACAACATGGGTTAGGTTAAGGCACAACATGGGTTAGGTTAAGGCACAACATGGGTTAGGTTAAGGCACAACATGGGTTACGTTAAGGCACAACATGGGTTACGTTAAGGCACAACATGGGTTAGGTTAAGGCACAACATGGGTTAGGTTAAGGCACAACATGGGTTAGGTTAAGGCACAACATGGGTTAGGTTAAGGCACAACATGGGTTACGTTAAGGCACAACATGGGTTACGTTAAGGCACAACATGGGTTACGTTAAGGCACAACATGGGTTACGTTAAGGCACAACATGGGTTACGTTAAGGCACAACATGGGTTACGTTAAGGCACAACATGGGTTACGTTAAGGCACAACATGGGTTACGTTAAGGCACAAATTAGGTTAGGTTAAGGCACAAATTAGGTTAGGTTAAGGCGCAACGTAGGTTAGGTTAAGGCACAACGTAGGTTAGGTTAAGGCACAACGTAGGTTAGGTTAAGGCACAACGTAGGTTAGGTTAAGGCACAACGTAGGTTAGGTTAAGGCACAACGTAGGTTAGGTTAAGGCACAACGTAGGTTAGGTTAAGGCACAACGTAGGTTAGGTTAAGGCACAACGTAGGTTAGGTTAAGGCACAACGTAGGTTAGGTTAAGGCACAACGTAGGTTAGGTTAAGGCACAACGTAGGTTAGGTTAAGGCACAACGTAGGTTAGGTTAAGGCACAACGTAGGTTAGGTTAAGGCACGATATAGGTTAGGTTAAGGTACGATATAGGTTAGGTTAAGGTACGATATAGGTTAGGTTAAGGTACGATATAGGTTAGGTTAAGGTACGATATACGTTAGGTTAAGGTACGATATAGGTTAGGTTAAGGTACGATATAGGTTAGGTTAAGGTACGATATACGTTAGGTTAAGGTACGATATAGGTTAGGTTAAGGTACGATATAGGTTAGGTTAAGGTACGATATAGGTTAGGTTAAGGTACGATATAGGTTAGGTTAAGGTACAATATAGCTTAGGTTCAGATACACATTGTTGTAGGGAAAGGTGTATTTGGGGGGGGGGGGGGCGGCAGGTTCGTTGATAGTGATTATCGTAATTGGATGCCTGCGGCATTATCCGATTTGTCACGTCAGGATGCACTTTTGGCTCATGACAGGCG
>NW_026047429.1:305000-310000 GCF_023864345.2 Schistocerca serialis cubense
GGAAGACACGCTGATTCCTTCAGTGTAGCGCGCGTGCGGCCCAGAACATCTAAGGGCATCACAGACCTGTTATTGCTCAATCTCGTGCGGCTAGAAGCCGCCTGTCCCTCTAAGAAGAAAAGTAATCGCTGACAGCACGAAGGATGTCACGCGACTAGTTAGCAGGCTAGAGTCTCGTTCGTTATCGGAATTAACCAGACAAATCGCTCCACCAACTAAGAACGGCCATGCACCACCACCCACCGAATCAAGAAAGAGCTATCAATCTGTCAATCCTTCCGGTGTCCGGGCCTGGTGAGGTTTCCCGTGTTGAGTCAAATTAAGCCGCAGGCTCCACTCCTGGTGGTGCCCTTCCGTCAATTCCTTTAAGTTTCAGCTTTGCAACCATACTTCCCCCGGAACCCAAAAGCTTTGGTTTCCCGGAGGCTGCCCGCCGAGTCATCGGAGGAACTGCGGCGGATCGCTGGCTGGCATCGTTTATGGTTAGAACTAGGGCGGTATCTGATCGCCTTCGAACCTCTAACTTTCGTTCTTGATTAATGAAAACATACTTGGCAAATGCTTTCGCTTCTGTTCGTCTTGCGACGATCCAAGAATTTCACCTCTAACGTCGCAATACGAATGCCCCCGCCTGTCCCTATTAATCATTACCTCGGGTTCCGAAAACCAACAAAATAGAACCGAGGTCCTATTCCATTATTCCATGCACACAGTATTCAGGCGGGCTTGCCTGCTTTAAGCACTCTAATTTGTTCAAAGTAAACGTGCCGGCCCACCGAGACACTCAATAAAGAGCACCCTGGTAGGATTTCAACGGGGTCCGCCTCGGGACGCACGAGCACGCACGAGGCGGTCGCACGCCTTCGGCTCGCCCCACCGGCAGGACGTCCCACGATACATGCCAGTTAAACACCGACGGGCGGTGAACCAACAGCGTGGGACACAAATCCAACTACGAGCTTTTTAACCGCAACAACTTTAATATACGCTATTGGAGCTGGAATTACCGCGGCTGCTGGCACCAGACTTGCCCTCCAATAGATACTCGTTAAAGGATTTAAAGTGTACTCATTCCGATTACGGGGCCTCGGATGAGTCCCGTATCGTTATTTTTCGTCACTACCTCCCCGTGCCGGGAGTGGGTAATTTGCGCGCCTGCTGCCTTCCTTGGATGTGGTAGCCGTTTCTCAGGCTCCCTCTCCGGAATCGAACCCTGATTCCCCGTTACCCGTTACAACCATGGTAGGCGCAGAACCTACCATCGACAGTTGATAAGGCAGACATTTGAAAGATGCGTCGCCGGTACGAGGACCGTGCGATCAGCCCAAAGTTATTCAGAGTCACCAAGGCAAACGGACCGGACGAGCCGACCGATTGGTTTTGATCTAATAAAAGCGTCCCTTCCATCTCTGGTCGGGACTCTGTTTGCATGTATTAGCTCTAGAATTACCACAGTTATCCAAGTAACGTGGGTACGATCTAAGGAACCATAACTGATTTAATGAGCCATTCGCGGTTTCACCTTAATGCGGCTTGTACTGAGACATGCATGGCTTAATCTTTGAGACAAGCATATGACTACTGGCAGGATCAACCAGGGAGCTGCGTCAACTAGAGCTGAGCAGCCGGCCGCCCGGGAGTGTGTCCCGGGGGCCCGCGCGAACACGCAAGCGTCCGCTCAATTATTCTGCAAACAGGAGGAGGCTGAGCTCCCCTGCACAACACACCTCGAAACCCTCTCAGGTCCCGGCGGCGCGCAGCGCCGTCCTAAGTACTTGGTCGGGTTCGAGAGAGGCGCAATCGCCCGGAGTTAGGCGAGTAGACGCTTTAGGTGCGACCACCCGTGCTCCCAACTGAGCTTGCCGCTGCCGACAGAGGCCCGGGAGCGTGCTGTCGTGGCATTGCCGGCGGGAGACAACACGCGCCACCTACGGTGACCGGCAGCTCCAACGCCAGCGCCACAGAAGGACAAAAGCCCCACTTGGGTGCCGAAGCGAACTCTCCCAGCACAGCGCACGCGCCAACACGTCCGCACAGCTGCGATACAAACCACCTGCGAGAACCGCTGGGGCGACCGAGCAGCAGACGGCGTCGCGGCGCCGAGCGCCGGGCGGCGGCGCATCCTCAGCGCACAAAGTCCTCAATCGGACCAGCACACTGCAGATGGAGACCGCGCTTCGCACCGGGCCCGCGAGGACCTACTTTGGCCGCAAGGCGCCGCGAGCAGGGGGCGCCGGCGCGCAGCTGCGCCGCCTGCCGCGTCCGTCGGCCGGCGCGCCTGCCACTGGCCGCCCCCACCAGCCGGCTGTGGCGCGTGCGCCCACGCACCGCGCTGCCAGCACGCCGGGCGGCCCCCCCTCACCGGCCGGGGACGGTCCCACCCAGCCACCGCCGCGTATCGCCTCACACCCAGATCCCCCTTTCACGTTCGTGGGCATGGTGGGTCCCCTTTCACGTTCGTGGGCATGGTGGGTCTCCCTGAAACAACCGGTTAATAGCTCGACCGATCGTCGCCAACACTGATTCACCTCTAGCGAGAACAACCGCACCACAACGGGTTACCAGTTGTTCATTTGCGTAACGTCACCAGCAAACGTACACGTCCATCGCCATTTGCAACGAGTATTGCATGCCTGTGTCAGGTGTCACAACACACTACGTCTGCCCACATAGACGCAACAACATGTGCACGCCTAGAGAACACGTGGAAGGTAGACCCCGTACGTATGCGGTGTCCATTGCGCGAACGACTGTCAGCCCGCCTCTGCAGCATGTCGCAGATGTGGAACGCGGTGCAACATGCTATCACGGTGTGTGAGAAGAGACGACTACGTCCGAATACACGCTCCACTACATCAACAGACTGCTCATGCTGATCGCCATCCAGGGCGTCCGTTCCTCCCACACGTCTGTATGGCGTACCACACTGCAATCCAGCTCTTATAGGGAGACGACACGTAGCTGCGTGCACAATATTTGGACTGTATGGTCCGCCGTTGCTAGGCGCAGTCGTCATACGGTCACATGTGCCACGATGTATCATTCAGTACATACGGACCAATGTGCAGTACAGTTTGTGGGTTTTGCGTACATCGGCGGACAGGTGACAGGCCGTACCACAACGTAGGCTGAGTACGTCGGCATGCGAAGGGCATTGAACATGCAAACTTCTCACCGACCAGCTTGCGAAGGCAGGGGGGAAGGGGGGGGGGGCGGCATGTACGTCCTGCTGCTATCCACACTACAGTGTATAGCAGGAGCATGTGGAAAGTCAGCAACACCTGCAAGGTGTTTAACATGACGCGATACACAGGGGACCGGGCAGTGCGAGTAGGGAACTATATTGCGAGGGTTGCGGTTAGGCAACACTACACCAATTTAACGGGTTGCATAACAATTACAGAGCAGGTTCAGCGACAACGTGCGTCAGGTTAAGGCGCAATATAGTTTAGGTTACGGCGCACTTTAGGTTAGGTTAAGGCACATTATAGGTTAGGTTAAGGCACATTATAGGTTAGGTTAAGGCACAACATGGGTTAGGTTAAGGCACAACATGGGTTAGGTTAAGGCACAACATGGGTTAGGTTAAGGCACAACATGGGTTAGGTTAAGGCACAACATGGGTTAGGTTAAGGCACAACATGGGTTAGGTTAAGGCACAACATGGGTTAGGTTAAGGCACAACATGGGTTACGTTAAGGCACAACATGGGTTACGTTAAGGCACAACATGGGTTAGGTTAAGGCACAACATGGGTTAGGTTAAGGCACAACATGGGTTAGGTTAAGGCACAACATGGGTTAGGTTAAGGCACAACATGGGTTACGTTAAGGCACAACATGGGTTACGTTAAGGCACAACATGGGTTACGTTAAGGCACAACATGGGTTACGTTAAGGCACAACATGGGTTACGTTAAGGCACAACATGGGTTACGTTAAGGCACAACATGGGTTACGTTAAGGCACAAATTAGGTTAGGTTAAGGCACAAATTAGGTTAGGTTAAGGCGCAACGTAGGTTAGGTTAAGGCACAACGTAGGTTAGGTTAAGGCACAACGTAGGTTAGGTTAAGGCACAACGTAGGTTAGGTTAAGGCACAACGTAGGTTAGGTTAAGGCACAACGTAGGTTAGGTTAAGGCACAACGTAGGTTAGGTTAAGGCACAACGTAGGTTAGGTTAAGGCACAACGTAGGTTAGGTTAAGGCACAACGTAGGTTAGGTTAAGGCACAACGTAGGTTAGGTTAAGGCACAACGTAGGTTAGGTTAAGGCACAACGTAGGTTAGGTTAAGGCACGATATAGGTTAGGTTAAGGTACGATATAGGTTAGGTTAAGGTACGATATAGGTTAGGTTAAGGTACGATATAGGTTAGGTTAAGGTACGATATACGTTAGGTTAAGGTACGATATAGGTTAGGTTAAGGTACGATATAGGTTAGGTTAAGGTACGATATACGTTAGGTTAAGGTACGATATAGGTTAGGTTAAGGTACGATATAGGTTAGGTTAAGGTACGATATAGGTTAGGTTAAGGTACGATATAGGTTAGGTTAAGGTACAATATAGCTTAGGTTCAGATACACATTGTTGTAGGGAAAGGTGTATTTGGGGGGGGGGGCGGCAGGTTCGTTGATAGTGATTATCGTAATTGGATGCCTGCGGCATTATCCGATTTGTCACGTCAGGATGCACTTTTGGCTCATGACAGGCGGCGCTCCGATTCCATGGTTGTGGCAGATCTGTGTCTTTCATTCCTGCCATTGTTTGTGTGCTGTGACAGGAGGCAGTATTGTGATGTTGGGTGCACCCCTGTGTAGGACATGTGTGGGTGTTCGTGGCTTAGCTGAGCAATGTGCGGATGTCGGAAGGGTGGGATATTGTGTTTTCTGGGTGGACCTCCCGGTCTGGTAATGATAGTGTGGATTGTGTCATGTGGCGGAGAGGATGCACTGGATGTTCTTCCATGCTGGTGGTTAGATATTGTGTGTGTGCCTGTT
>NW_026047429.1:315000-320000 GCF_023864345.2 Schistocerca serialis cubense
ATTCTTCTCAGATGCCTAACTGGTTGCACCTGTCGCAGCTTATGTGCCCAGGCACTTGCCCCAAATGACACAATCGACATTAGGATAGCCTCATGATAAATTCTAACAACATTAATGGGTAGTTTGTAATTGGAGGTAGCAATCGTACAGATCTTGTTCATAAGGTTCAATGCCTTCTCGCACACCAATTTAATGTGTGCACTAAAGTTCAGCCCCTCATCAAGGTGCAGCCCAAGATATCTACAAACTATCTCCCTACTAATTGGAGTGCCTTGCAGTTTTATGGATGGACCCCTACCTGCGGATAGTTTACCTTTTAACAATATGTATTTAGTTTTACTAACCGCTATTTGAAGTTTACTGTATGTACACCACTCACTTACAGTTTTTAAGACTGTAGTTGCTCGATTTTCAATTAAATTTCTAGAATCGCCAGTTATGATTACGAGCAGGTCGTCTGCATATGCTATTATACCAGCTACGTTTTCGTTATTTTCCAATATTTCCAAGAGTGGTTCTGTCAAAACATCCCAGAATATAGGGCCACAAATGGAGCCCTGGGGGCATCCCTTACTAATGTGCCTTATTATTGTGTGTTCTGGTGATCTCCATATTACCCTTCTATCCTTGCAGTAATCAAGCATCGACATGTATAAGCACTTTGGAGTTCTCAGCTCTCGCAGTCTTTCGAACAGCGAAGGCCAGAACAGATTATCGAAAGCACCCTGTATATCAATCGTCACACCGACAACATACTTCGCCTGCGAAGTTGAAGTTATGTGTAATGCTTGATTAACTGCATCATCTATAGACCGTCCAGCCCGAAAACCGTACTGACATTGGTTGAGCCCGTAGAGCTCCCTATGATCGCTCAGCCGTCCGCACAACAACCGTTCTTGGACCTTCCCCATAGTGTTCAGCAGACAAATTGGACGGTAACTCTTCACGAATTTCGGATCTCTATCTTCCCCTTTTTTGATAATGGTTGCCTCAGCGATCTTCCATACCTTTGGTACTCTTCCCTGCAAGAGGCACTCATTAAAAAGAGCTGTTAGATATGGCACGATTTTACTTTTTAGTTGTTGTAACGTTTCTGCTGTGATCTTGTCTATTCCGGGGGATTTATTTTTCTTCATGGTGTCAATAGCACGACTCACTTCCTCCTGAGCAAATGGTACAACCACTCCTTCATCTGGATACTCTTCTTGCATCTTCTGTCTCAAGAGTGCCTGGTGTTCATTATCTGAAGCCGGATCATCACTTGGGAGTAAACTTTCCATTAAATATTCTGCCGAATCTCGCCACCCTGATGTAGTAGAACCATCTGCCTTCTGAAGCGTCGACAAAATGAGAGGTGTCTTAAGCTTCTCACTCACGATTTTATACGGTAAGCCCCACACATTAGTTCGAAATTCCTTTTTAACGAACGTTTCCCAGTGCTTTATTCTCGTATTGATTAATTCCTCCTTATAAACTGCTTTGATTTCCCGATAAATTAGCAACCTTCTCAGCTTCTCTCTATCACCGAGAGACCTCTGATATGCGCGCCGTGCCCTACGAACATTTCTCTTTAATTCTGTTAGTGTGGAACTCCATGGCACTTTCGAGCCGCGAAAGAATGGACGCTTAGGTATGAAGGTATTCATAAGGTTTTGTATATGCACCTGTATTGCTTCTGCTGTCGAATCAATGTCAAAGCCATTCCCCTCCGGCACCTGCAGTTGAAACTCCTCCCTCATGCGCTCCCATTCTGCTCTTTTGTAATCGAAGTAGGTTCCTATATAATTCTCCTCCCTGTTTACATTGTTAACACTTACAAGGCTAAAGGTAATCATATTATGATCACTTGTAGTCACTCTGTTCAGTACTTCCCAGGCCTGTATCCTATTTAGCACACTTCCATTTGCCAATGTAATGTCGATATTAGATTTTGCCCCTGCTCTATTATGATAAGTTG
Source organism: Schistocerca serialis cubense (assembly GCF_023864345.2). Taxonomy (NCBI): domain Eukaryota; kingdom Metazoa; phylum Arthropoda; class Insecta; order Orthoptera; family Acrididae; genus Schistocerca; species Schistocerca serialis. The sequence continues at coordinate 316,958 of NW_026047429.1, forward strand.
GTGGAAACCCGGGTTTATTCACAATTATTAAGTTCTGCTCCGCAATAGCATCCTGTAGTTCAAGTCCTCTCTCGTCAGTTTCTCTACTGTTCCATAGTACTGATTTAGCATTTGCATCTATTGTGAAGATGTGATATCTGTTACCTCCAACCTCGTTGGCTCTTATCATTTTATCGAGATAGGGTTGTATCTCATGTGCATATTGAAAGTACAGGTTAGTTATGAGAAAGACACCCTCAGTTGTCGTTAGCTCCACAGTAACAGAGTGTTCATCATTTACCTGAGCAATTGTTGTCACTGATACTTCTCTTTTCAGCACCACAACGGCCACCATTGGATTCTCTCCATTCATGATCACTCTTGCACCCATTGGGCAATGTACCAGTTTCCCTTTCGTAGTGTAAGGCTCCTGGATACATATAATATCCAAACCTCGGTCTTCTGCAACCTTCCATATTTCTGTCATTACGGTGGTGCTACGCATAGCATTAATCTGAGCAACAGTTATACCTAAATTCCTTCTACTCATTAAGGCTGTCTGACATGATTATAAAATCTAAAACCTGTCTTGTCGTACTCATAAACTGTTCTACCATAACACTCCACAAATTCCTTGTAGAGCTCCTCTTGATCAAATTTTTCGTTACGTCGGGTATATGCCCTCTGAAGTATCTCACCCAATTCTTTCTTCCCAGTTGGTAGATTATTACATCGCAAAAACAGCCTGTCGGCAGTTCCGGGATATGGAAAGCCGATTGTATTCCCTTTTGGATGCCCTATTCTGACAATGTGCCTAAGGGCTACAACTAATACACTCATGTCTTCTAATCTAGAGAGTCTGTAATTCTCTTCCAGATCAACATAAATCGATCGAGGATCCGACTGTTTATAGTCATTTCCCTCATTTGTTGTAGGCTTCAGTGTGTCTCCACTGTCTGTAAAGTCGGTCTGAGTACCAATAGTGATCATGTCGGGTTTATGACAGGGCTCGATAGTCTTTTTGCTTTTGCTCTTTAACTTTGACCTAATCTTGGAAAGAATTCCATGATTTTCAAGGCCAACGTTACACATTTTACTGCCTGCAATGGTAGAGCTAATGGTGCTGTCCTGAATTGATGAAGAAAGCTTTTTCCCCTGTACCTGGGGGAAATTACTATCGTCTGTGGTTTTGTTCTTATCGGTATCAACTATATTCTGATCATTATTTTCACTATTGCCTAACGCGAGGTCTGACTTATCCATAAGGTACATCTTATCTTCACTTGTAACTGTCATTTCGTCCTCTAATGTGTTAACATCCACGCAGTGGGCTAGTTCTAAAGTATGTAGAGGTTGCCTCTTCTCGCGTAGCATGTTCCTCCATGCAATTGCCCTACGCCAATTCCTAAGCCTCGTGGATGGTGGCTTATGTTTCCTACGTATCATATTCTTATCAGCTATTTGTGCAATTTCCTGACATTTGAAGTCTCTGCCTGGTATGAACTCTTCACTATATGGTGATAGATTACTGTCCATAATCTGTACTTTCAATTAGTCTGCGCAAATATAGCTGATAGGTAGGGCACTGAGGACCTGGTGTATTGCACACCTTGCCTCTCGAAGAACACGGAATACACTTTGCTGGCTTATTTGAGTTCGGACAATTTGTTTTTTGGTGGTTGTCTTCACCACAATGTGAACACACAAAGGACTTAGCAGTACACTTTGCACTTCTGTGACCGAAATTCTGGCACTTAAAGCATTTGAAGGCAAAATAGTCTTTCACCGACAGTGATCTGAAATCCACATACACTCGTTTTGCTTCTACTAACAGCTTCCTCACTCTTGCACTTACTTCAAAAACATGGTTTACCTCCACCTTTCCTTTAGGACCAGTCTTAAAACAGGGTCGCATTTCTTCAAGGATCTCTTGTTTACTTATTTTGTCAGCAAGATTTTGCTGCCAGATTGTCTCTACTAGCTCTTGCTCACCGATTTCACTTGGCACATCATAAATAATGATAAGAGGACGCTTCTTCCTAGGTGGCTCGCACTTCAAAGTTTCAGCGACTTTACTATTTGTAGAGATCTTTTGGATATCAGCAGGGGATTCAGTTTCAACAATGAGAACACTGTTCACAGCACGCATACTTTTAATTTTGATTTGCTCTTTTCTTGGGTCAATCACACTTATAAACCTCTGCTTTGTTACTTTTGCATCACTCTCATCTTTTGATTTCACAAATAGTAAATTCGGCGCCTTTGCTTGTGCAGATGCTATTTTGGCTTTGGTGGTGGGTACATATTTACTTGGTTTTGCTACAACTTCAGCAAATGAAGGTGCAGCCACTTTTGGGATCTCGTCTTTAATAGTCTTGATTTCTTTGGAGATTCCCTCACTCTTCTCAACAAGTGTCTCTCGCAGCCACTGGTTTTGCTTGACGAGCTCCTCGTTCCTACCAACTAATTTGCATTGGTACATCGCCCACAATGCTAGCTTGTTCCGCAATTCACTCATTACATTTACTGTAATCTTTTTGGTAGGTGTCATGTGTTCATCTATGAATTCCAAAATGTTAGTGTAATAGTCCTCAACTTTATTTAATTTGGTGCCCCCACGACTTTCATCCCCCACATTTCCTTCCTCGTCCTCTGAGGATGACATTATGCCAGCATATAGCACAGTCTATTGGACAAACTGTGAGCACACACAATATCTCGCAACAGCGAGGCAGGGTGCGTCGATCTACTCTATTTACCCAACGTCTGGCCCACTCTCACCAAGAGTGAGATAGAGTCGGATTCAGAGTTTAGTGGCAAGCTGATGTTATACTTGTCCGTGGTACAACGATCGAACAAACAGCCGCCCAAAGACTCGTGGTACACAGATCGAACTAATGTCGCTCGTGGTACACAGATCGAACTAATGTCGCTTCCTACCGCCTGTGGTACACAGATCGAACTATTGACGAACGTGGTACAAGGATCGAACTATGCACGCCTGTGGTACACTGATCGAACCATGTCTGACAGAGAATTTTGAGGTTAATTTACTATTAATACA
>NW_026047429.1:325000-330000 GCF_023864345.2 Schistocerca serialis cubense
TTGCCTGCTTTAAGCACTCTAATTTGTTCAAAGTAAACGTGCCGGCCCACCGAGACACTCAATAAAGAGCACCCTGGTAGGATTTCAACGGGGTCCGCCTCGGGACGCACGAGCATGCACGAGGCGGTCGCACGCCTTCGGCTCGCCCCACCGGCAGGACGTCCCACGATACATGCCAGTTAAACACCGACGGGCGGTGAACCAACAGCGTGGGACACAAATCCAACTACGAGCTTTTTAACCGCAACAACTTTAATATACGCTATTGGAGCTGGAATTACCGCGGCTGCTGGCACCAGACTTGCCCTCCAATAGATACTCGTTAAAGGATTTAAAGTGTACTCATTCCGATTACGGGGCCTCGGATGAGTCCCGTATCGTTATTTTTCGTCACTACCTCCCCGTGCCGGGAGTGGGTAATTTGCGCGCCTGCTGCCTTCCTTGGATGTGGTAGCCGTTTCTCAGGCTCCCTCTCCGGAATCGAACCCTGATTCCCCGTTACCCGTTACAACCATGGTAGGCGCAGAACCTACCATCGACAGTTGATAAGGCAGACATTTGAAAGATGCGTCGCCGGTACGAGGACCGTGCGATCAGCCCAAAGTTATTCAGAGTCACCAAGGCAAACGGACCGGACGAGCCGACCGATTGGTTTTGATCTAATAAAAGCGTCCCTTCCATCTCTGGTCGGGACTCTGTTTGCATGTATTAGCTCTAGAATTACCACAGTTATCCAAGTAACGTGGGTACGATCTAAGGAACCATAACTGATTTAATGAGCCATTCGCGGTTTCACCTTAATGCGGCTTGTACTGAGACATGCATGGCTTAATCTTTGAGACAAGCATATGACTACTGGCAGGATCAACCAGGGAGCTGCGTCAACTAGAGCTGAGCAGCCGGCCGCCCGGGAGTGTGTCCCGGGGGCCCGCGCGAACACGCAAGCGTCCGCTCAATTATTCTGCAAACAGGAGGAGGCTGAGCTCCCCTGCACAACACACCTCGAAACCCTCTCAGGTCCCGGCGGCGCGCAGCGCCGTCCTAAGTACTTGGTCGGGTTCGAGAGAGGCGCAATCGCCCGGAGTTAGGCGAGTAGACGCTTTAGGTGCGACCACCCGTGCTCCCAACTGAGCTTGCCGCTGCCGACAGAGGCCCGGGAGCGTGCTGTCGTGGCATTGCCGGCGGGAGACAACACGCGCCACCTACGGTGACCGGCAGCTCCAACGCCAGCGCCACAGAAGGACAAAAGCCCCACTTGGGTGCCGAAGCGAACTCTCCCAGCACAGCGCACGCGCCAACACGTCCGCACAGCTGCGATACAAACCACCTGCGAGAACCGCTGGGGCGACCGAGCAGCAGACGGCGTCGCGGCGCCGAGCGCCGGGCGGCGGCGCATCCTCAGCGCACAAAGTCCTCAATCGGACCAGCACACTGCAGATGGCCACCGCGCTTCGCACCGGGCCCGCGAGGACCTACTTTGGCCGCAAGGCGCCGCGAGCAGGGGGCGCCGGCGCGCAGCTGCGCCGCCTGCCGCGTCCGTCGGCCGGCGCGCCTGCCACTGGCCGCCCCCACCAGCCGGCTGTGGCGCGTGCGCCCACGCACCGCGCTGCCAGCACGCCGGGCGGCCCCCCCTCACCGGCCGGGGACGGTCCCACCCAGCCACCGCCGCGTATCGCCTCACACCCAGATCCCCTTTCACGTTCGTGGGCATGGTGGGTCCCCTTTCACGTTCGTGGGCATGGTGGGTCTCCCTGAAACAACCGGTTAATAGCTCGACCGATCGTCGCCAACACTGATTCACCTCTAGCGAGAACAACCGCACCACAACGGGTTACCAGTTGTTCATTTGCGTAACGTCACCAGCAAACGTACACGTCCATCGCCATTTGCAACGAGTATTGCATGCCTGTGTCAGGTGTCACAACACACTACGTCTGCCCACATAGACGCAACAACATGTGCACGCCTAGAGAACACGTGGAAGGTAGACCCCGTACGTATGCGGTGTCCATTGCGCGAACGACTGTCAGCCCGCCTCTGCAGCATGTCGCAGATGTGGAACGCGGTGCAACATGCTATCACGGTGTGTGAGAAGAGACGACTACGTCCGAATACACGCTCCACTACATCAACAGACTGCTCATGCTGATCGCCATCCAGGGCGTCCGTTCCTCCCACACGTCTGTATGGCGTACCACACTGCAATCCAGCTCTTATAGGGAGACGACACGTAGCTGCGTGCACAATATTTGGACTGTATGGTCCGCCGTTGCTAGGCGCAGTCGTCATACGGTCACATGTGCCACGATGTATCATTCAGTACATACGGACCAATGTGCAGTACAGTTTGTGGGTTTTGCGTACATCGGCGGACAGGTGACAGGCCGTACCACAACGTAGGCTGAGTACGTCGGCATGCGAAGGGCATTGAACATGCAAACTTCTCACCGACCAGCTTGCGAAGGCAGGGGGGAAGGGGGGGGGGGCGGCATGTACGTCCTGCTGCTATCCACACTACAGTGTATAGCAGGAGCATGTGGAAAGTCAGCAACACCTGCAAGGTGTTTAACATGACGCGATACACAGGGGACCGGGCAGTGCGAGTAGGGAACTATATTGCGAGGGTTGCGGTTAGGCAACACTACACCAATTTAACGGGTTGCATAACAATTACAGAGCAGGTTCAGCGACAACGTGCGTCAGGTTAAGGCGCAATATAGTTTAGGTTACGGCGCACTTTAGGTTAGGTTAAGGCACATTATAGGTTAGGTTAAGGCACATTATAGGTTAGGTTAAGGCACAACATGGGTTAGGTTAAGGCACAACATGGGTTAGGTTAAGGCACAACATGGGTTAGGTTAAGGCACAACATGGGTTAGGTTAAGGCACAACATGGGTTAGGTTAAGGCACAACATGGGTTAGGTTAAGGCACAACATGGGTTAGGTTAAGGCACAACATGGGTTACGTTAAGGCACAACATGGGTTACGTTAAGGCACAACATGGGTTAGGTTAAGGCACAACATGGGTTAGGTTAAGGCACAACATGGGTTAGGTTAAGGCACAACATGGGTTAGGTTAAGGCACAACATGGGTTACGTTAAGGCACAACATGGGTTACGTTAAGGCACAACATGGGTTACGTTAAGGCACAACATGGGTTACGTTAAGGCACAACATGGGTTACGTTAAGGCACAACATGGGTTACGTTAAGGCACAACATGGGTTACGTTAAGGCACAACATGGGTTACGTTAAGGCACAAATTAGGTTAGGTTAAGGCGCAACGTAGGTTAGGTTAAGGCACAACGTAGGTTAGGTTAAGGCACAACGTAGGTTAGGTTAAGGCACAACGTAGGTTAGGTTAAGGCACAACGTAGGTTAGGTTAAGGCACAACGTAGGTTAGGTTAAGGCACAACGTAGGTTAGGTTAAGGCACAACGTAGGTTAGGTTAAGGCACAACGTAGGTTAGGTTAAGGCACAACGTAGGTTAGGTTAAGGCACAACGTAGGTTAGGTTAAGGCACAACGTAGGTTAGGTTAAGGCACAACGTAGGTTAGGTTAAGGCACAACGTAGGTTAGGTTAAGGCACAACGTAGGTTAGGTTAAGGCACGATATAGGTTAGGTTAAGGTACGATATAGGTTAGGTTAAGGTACGATATAGGTTAGGTTAAGGTATGATATAGGTTAGGTTAAGGTACGATATACGTTAGGTTAAGGTACGATATAGGTTAGGTTAAGGTACGATATAGGTTAGGTTAAGGTACGATATACGTTAGGTTAAGGTACGATATAGGTTAGGTTAAGGTACGATATAGGTTAGGTTAAGGTACGATATAGGTTAGGTTAAGGTACGATATAGGTTAGGTTAAGGTACAATATAGCTTAGGTTCAGATACACATTGTTGTAGGGAAAGGTGTATTTGGGGGGGGGGGCGGCAGGTTCGTTGATAGTGATTATCGTAATTGGATGCCTGCGGCATTATCCGATTTGTCACGTCAGGATGCACTTTTGGCTCATGACAGGCGGCGCTCCGATTCCATGGTTGTGGCAGATCTGTGTCTTTCATTCCTGCCATTGTTTGTGTGCTGTGACAGGAGGCAGTATTGTGATGTTGGGTGCACCCCTGTGTAGGACATGTGTGGGTGTTCGTGGCTTAGCTGAGCAATGTGCGGATGTCGGAAGGGTGGGATATTGTGTTTTCTGGGTGGACCTCCCGGTCTGGTAATGATAGTGTGGATTGTGTCATGTGGCGGAGAGGATGCACTGGATGTTCTTCCATGCTGGTGGTTAGATATTGTGTGTGTGCCTGTTACAGGCAGAGAGTAGTGTGTGATAAGAGAGTAGTGTGTGATAAGAGTGTCTGGCTGACGTGTGGTTCTCATTGTGTGCAGAGTCTTTCAGCATGTATAGGGACGGTTGTATATATTATCTGTATTCTGATGGCTCTGCATCTATTACTAATCAGTGCCGTGTATACGGTTACTCTGGTTCCAGTCGAAACTGTTCTATCTCTGTACATTAGTGACACTACGGCTCCACTATGTTGCCGCCCCTGTCGGCCGTTTCCCCCAGTGTATGGCTAATGATTATCAGCAGTCAGTCTATTAGTCAATACCGGTAGTGTGACGACGTCAAATGTCCGGGATGGGGGAAGCTACACCCTTCCCGTGGGTCAGGGCCTAGAAAGACTCTTCCCACGCAGGAGACTGACTGTCGTTACTCTTCCGAGACATATATGTGCCCAGCGTTTTTTGCGACTGCGAGTGCAACGCCAGGAGGCTCGGACTGTCGTTACTCTTCCGAGAAATATATTTGCCCAGCGTTTTTTGCGACTGCGAGTGCAACGCCAGGAGGCTCGGACTGTCGTTACTCTTCCGAGAAATATATGTGCCCAGCGTTTTTTGCGACTGCGAGTGCAACGCCAGGAGGCTCGGATTGTCGTTACTCTTCCGAGATATATATTTGCCCAGCGTTTTTTGCGACTGCGAGTGCAA